>NC_142508.1:62408484-62560000 GCF_057876585.1 Rhinolophus sinicus | reverse complement strand
AAAGTTACGTCGGCGTTGTCCCTGACTGGCTAGGATGAACAGAGTGACTGGAGAGAGTCTTCTTCCTTGCCCAATGGTTTGACAGAGTTAGCCGCCGGGGGCTGCAAAATAGGAAAAGCTGGCAAAAATCCACAATGGACCATTCCTGGCAAACATAGGGTGTGTCTATGGTAGCTAAAGCTATAAATTCTGGTAAATATTTTTTGCTGTCTGGGTCCAAGGTCTTAGGATCTGGTTTGAATTGGGTTTCAGTCCCTCTAAAAGTAAATTCCACCCTGATAAATGGAAATAGATTACTTTCTACACAATGTCTTTCCGTTCAGTTGTAAATGGAGAGTGTTTTGAGGAGGCTTCATTTAATAATACCTTATCAGACAGCTTTCAGGAACCTGCAGTGTCTAATATGTCTGTTGCTATGGTAACAGCTGCTTGCTTATGCTCTGCATCTCATATCTGTGTCTTCCATGGGCCCCCTTCTTTTTACGAATGAAGGGGCTTGAAAAATATTCTCCATTGGGAACAATTGCAGCTCTGGCCCTCCACTGTGGAAACTGCACCCATAGCACTTCATTCTGCTTGGCCTACTGGAAACCGAGCTCCAAAGGGTGTCTTTACGCACGTCATATGAAAGAAAGCAACCTATAAAGCTTAAGGGTGAGGAGACAAGTGCCCCTCCAGACCTGACTGAGCAGCCCGCCCCCAATGTCAGTTCCACAGCGCTCTTACCTATTTACAGAGAACTTAGAGATTTCAAATCGGTGCAGAGGGTGGAGGAGCTGCTGCTCTGGGCCCTCTTTTTCCCACTCTTTTCGAGAAGGAGGGTCGAGGGTGTGGGGGACATCTTTCTAGCCCTAAGTGCGAAGGAAAAGACCACCTACCATGCATTTCAATACTCTTAAATTATTCGAATTGATCACTATCACTCTAAGTGACAGGACACACCACTGGGATCCTGGAGCATTAATATGGGGAAATTGTCTTTGTTCCTTGATCACAGAACAAAATGTGACCTCACAGTGGAGATGGAGATTGGCTTCTGAGCAGCCCAGGAACACCTTTCTCTAGCCCTTCGTCTTCTCTCCCTTTGGTAGTTTTTATTATTCTGTATTTTTGTGCATGCAGAGATTTCCCTTCTCTGCTCCTGGCCCTGAACTGCCTGCAGTTCTGCAGTTCTCTCTCTCTCTCTCTCTCTCTCTCTCTCTCTCTCTCTCTCTCTCTCTCTCTCTCTCTCTCTCTGAGGCAATAGTTTGTCTCCTGTGATTTTTTTTTTTTTTTTAGGCAGTATCTGTGTTTCTCTGGACTCATTGTGTGCCTGTGCCTTGATGAGCCTCTGGGACAGGCTGGCCGTCTGCCCCTCCCCCCCAACACACATACACAGACACACACACACACACACACACACACACACACACACACACACACACACACAGGCTCTCTGGTGGCCACTGGCCCTGGGGCTGTCTCACCCGCCTGGGTACCAGCTCTCTCACTTTGTCTCCATCTCAGAGGAAGGTAATGAAAATAATCGGGCTTCATTAATTCCAAGCCCTGTGAGATGATAGCCATTTGGAGCCTGTTTGCCAATTAGATGGTCTAAATTAGAAGTGACCTTGGTATACTGCCACTGCTTGCCTCTCTGAGTCTAATGAAGCTCTTCTCTCCAATTCATTCTCCTCAGCGTGTTCTCTCTCCTCTTCTCTCTCTCTCTCTCTCTCTCTCTCTCTCTCTCTCTCTCTCTCTCTCTCTCTGTCTGTCTCTCTCTCTCTCTGTCTCTCTCTCTCTCTCTCAACTGTTCATGCATTTCCTGTTCTCCCACCCACTTCCTTTTTCAGTCTTTTTCATTCTTTGTTTTAAAATCTGGTTCATGGTCACATTTGTTTCTGGCCCACATGAATGTTAATGTAGGCCTTCAGGTTTCCTCTTGGGTTTTATGTTTTAGAAAACAAAACAAAAGGACAGACAACCACACAGAAGATATTTTAGAAAGAAAATGAGACAAAGAGAAACCAGGCCCTGTAGACTCTGTGGTCCAGTGCCCAGCCTGGCACATCGGGAAGGTAGTGAAGGAAGGAAAAAAACCTCTGAAGCTCTGCTGTCAAGAGGTGCCCTGGTCTGCTGGCTGCATTAGTGCAGAGACCAGCTGGCAGGCCCCAGCCGCCATCTAGGTGCAGGAGAGGAAGTGAGCACCGGGCCTCTGACTGGAGTGATGGGCTTTAGATACGCCACTAGCTAGAATGCTCAACTCTGAAAGCAGGTGGGTTTTTACTTCATGCTTAAATTTTTCTAACAGAACCAGTACCTCCTCACAAGGATGTAGAAACTGGCCAGGTCTGTGCCGGGAAGGCCCGTGTCCGAGCCTCTCCTTCTTTTTCCCCTGTCTCTAAGGTTCTTCATTCTATTGATTTTCACTGAAAAGTGAAGGATTTGAGGCTCCTTTGGGAGTCTAGGTTTTGGCAAGTCTATACTCTCACTTGAAAAAGTGAGCCTTTCAGAAAGAAGCCCCACTTAAGGTAAACAACGCCTACGCTGTAGGGATGAGGGTCTCAGAGAAACCAGGTTCAGTACTTTTTCTAAGAAAATATCTTTGCTTTCCAGCCTGTGGAACTTGTTGGTTGCACTGATGTAAGCTCAGACAGGGTGGCCTTCAGAGCTGAATTTGCATGAACGGGCCTGTAAGAACTTGGCAAAATACACGCCATGGTTGGTCAGGGTGTTGTGTTTGGCCATTCCACA
Source organism: Rhinolophus sinicus (assembly GCF_057876585.1). NCBI lineage: Eukaryota > Metazoa > Chordata > Mammalia > Chiroptera > Rhinolophidae > Rhinolophus > Rhinolophus sinicus. The sequence continues at coordinate 62,557,267 of NC_142508.1, read as the reverse complement.
TCCATGACCTGGAGAAAGCAAGGAGGGTGCAATGCTCCTTATAATCCCAGCTTCTTCTGCCAAGGAAGAGTAAACATTGGCGGCCTCTACCAAATGTCATAGTGGGTACCAGGCCCACAGCGAAGCCTCTGGGATGAATAAGGTATGTCCTTGGGGCTTTAGGGTCCACTCACCTCAGAAATTTAAAAGGCATGAAATCATCATCATAAATGTAATGGTGTACTGAACAAGAGGTACCGTGTTTCCCCGAAAATGAGACCTAGCTGGACCATCAGCTCTAATGCATCTTTTGGAGCAAAAATTAATATAAGACCCAGTCTTATTTTACTGTAATAAAAGTATAGTCTTTATAAGACCGGGTTTTATATTAATTTTTGTTCTAAAAGACACATTAGAACTGATGGTCCGGCTAGGTCTTATTTTTGGTGAAACACGGTAGGAACTAGATATTTGTGAAACCATGTCACCTCTCTGAGTAGTCAAGAGCAATCAACTTGAGTCCATGGATTTCCCTCTAGGGAGCCTGTGACTTCCCAAAATTATCTGCAGTCGTCTGTGTGTGAGAGTCTTTACCTAGGAGTCTACGGCTTTGATCGGATGTTCTACAGAGTGTCTGACTTCCTAAAGGTCAGTTGCTCTGGATTGTGAGCTTCTTGGGCACAGGGGCCAGGACGTCCTCTCACAAGCAGGCAGCACAAGGATCTGAACAGTGTTTACTGAGTGACGGTCAGTGACTGGAAGAGCAGTGTCACCTGAGGCCCTTTCTTCTCAACAGCTAAGTTCTGGCATCGCCAAGCTTGAGGATTTTTAGTATCGCTGTGGAACTCTTCTGTTTCTGTTGTTATATATGAGAATTGCTTAGACTTGAAGAGTTTCAGCGTCAGAGCAGAACTCCACGCTTCCCTTATCATACATGAGAACTGTTTACTTCTTAGGAAGATTAGAGCCACTGTTTGTTTTTCAAACTTTCAGCACCTCAGCTCAGATGATGGTTTCTTCCTACATTCCCATCAGCTCTGCACAGGCTGGAAGGAATGTAGTTGACCTGGCTCATAGGGTGAGAGGAACACATGTGGTATCGAGAAGATTACCATGGAACTGCCCTTTGCATGGTCGAGGCTAGTCTTGAGGGACCCAAATTCTGAGGAAGTAATGGCTCTCACCCATTGAATGAGAGAAAACCTTTGTTTTACTTTTGGTTAAAAGTCTGTTTTAATAGTCTTATGTTCCCTCTCTACATTAAAGGGTAGAATATGGGGCACATAATTTAACATAGTCAATGTTTATTGGCATATAGATTATTAGAAGAATTCATCGACATGGATGATATAGTCAATGTAGAAAGTGTGGATGTTTGGACTGACTGTGTGCTGTTAATGCAGTCAAACCTAAAGCTTTGCGTTTGGCTTTGAGTCTATGGATGGGGTAGAGGAGTAGGCAGAAGGAGACAGGGAAGGGGGAGATCGTATGTGTACACACGTGTTGTCTGTGCAGGGGAGCTGGTGGTGGGGCCCAGTTATTTGAGGGACTCTGAGTGCATATTCAGGGTGGCTCTGGTCATGCTGTAGCCAGGTTTTGTCCTCTGAAAAACCGACATGCTCCAGTGCTCCTTGCGAAAGGGAAGGTCTACAGAACAGTGCTGAACACAGCTGAATGACTGCCTTTCTCACTGACTTTGAGCTGCCCATCAAAGACTGTGGCTGGGATAGTCTGAACCTCCCACACAGTTTGGGTAGCCAGATATGACTGAAAAACAAGGGGGGTGCCAAGGCAAATGTTGAAGGAACTCGTCTTTGGCCAACTCTGTTTTTCCTCAGTGAGTAGAACGCCTCAGTGAGCTGTTGGCAGGACTAGATTTGTGAAAAGCATGCAGACTTTGAGTGAAAAGCTTTGGGAGCTGGTAGGAGAGAGGGGAATGGACACAGGCACGGGAACATTAGTGTTTGAGAGCTGACACGGGGCCTTCCATTCTCAACCTCTCTGTTCAGACACGTGCGCAGACAGACCCCACCAGAATTCTAGATCCTTAGGATCCCCTTTAGGGATGTTCCTTTTTGCCTCCTGGGAATTTGTTGCCCTTCAAAATTTGATATACCAAGCGTTTTTTCTCCTTCTCAGGGAGAGATTGGGTACGCTAAAGATGTAAAGATGCAGGTAGATAAAAGTAATTACTTAAACACATATGGGGCAAGACGTCCAGGTTTGGAGGCCCAGATTAAGATGCAGAGGAGCACGTGAGGTTGATGATTATATTTCGGGGAGAGTTAATTGATGGAAGGTGAAGGCAGACAAAGCACCGCTGCGTACTGCCTTCTTGAATCCCAATCAGGAATTATGATTAAAGTCGCGGCGAGACAACAGAGGGCTGATGAATTGGTGTCTTTTTTTTCCCTTTTTTGCCGTCATTCACACTTGATTGACTTCAACCTTTCAAGTGCAAAAGTCTCTCTTTTCCATTATTATTCATAGCCATCTGAGTTTTTCTAATTAAAGTGTATGAAAACAATTACTGATCCGTCGTACTGAGTCTGTTAGAGAGGATGTCTGCCTTACTGTAATGTGTATAAAAAGCCCACAGTTTTCTATAATGATGTGCAGCTGAGGTGTTAGATAATTTTATTCTTTTTTACTCTGTAGGGCTTTTTTTTTTATTTCTCATGATTCATTTTTCATAATTCCGAAAGATCCCAAGAAAGGACTGATCTTGCAGCTACAACCGAGAAAGGAGGTGGGGGGGAGTCTTTTTTCCTTTCCCTTTCTCCCCCTCTTGCCCCCAACCCGTGCTCCCCCTTGGCTGAGGACTATAAATTAATCGGTGACCTTTCACTTCTTGGATTCCCGCTGGACTCCCCAACCACACCGGTCAGAAATGCTTTCTGTTAGAAAGAAAATAGATGGAATGAGTTTGGCAATCTCCGCTCCGTTCCTAATGATCCATCAACAGCTAGCCGTAACCAGCTGCCGACGAGCTTTGTGTGAGTGTGCAGGTGTCTGTGAGAGCAGGAATTCTGTCACACATGTTCACCTGCCATGCACCTGTTCTTGGTAAACCCAGGGTTTCTCGGAAGCCCTCTCCGTGTGCCTGTTGCTTAATTTTCGCACCTATTGGCATCTGGGTTGCCGAAATTATGCTAATCCCCGTTTATATGTGGGGGAGTTTCCTTTTTGGTTTTTATGGGGACAGTTGTCTGGGTTTCCTCTACCAGTCAAGCCTATCACTGATGAGTCTAGTAACATGTCAGCAGCTATTTTGAGCAAGGCCAGGATCTTCCAACCATTCAAATTTAATAATTTATTTAAAATATTTAATTTTGAACAGTAATCTAGGGGTTCCAGTTGTTACAAGTGCAGATATTATCATGCTATTCATGTTGTTGATGGGAAAATAAGGCCTCCAAGTGGGGCTGGGCACCGTGTAGAACGGTTCACGGTGACTAGTTTCTGTTCCTGTAACCTCTAGGTCAGTTCATTTCTCAGGCTGTCATCAAACAGGAGATGATTTCTGATGCATTTGAGAATATTCTCACCAACTGCCTTCCCACCCTACAGCAGGCAAAGGGATACTGCTTCTTTTTAAACAAAGACACTTTTATCCCGACATTGAATATTGAGGGCTGCTTATCACATTAATGTCGGGCAAATGATAAGTGGTTTTGGACAAGCTTCTGGCCAGATGGCAGGGAAGCCTAGAGAAATGTCTGAGGATCTGACCTAAAATGATAGCTCTTTTGATCTGGGCTAATTCTGGAATTGCTCTATTAGGAAACAATGGCCATGGTCAGAGTGGGGCTACCCTGTTGCAGAATGCTGTGCAGGGCAGCCTCTGTGGCTGGGACAGCAGCCAGAGGTTCCGTCTGATGCTCTGTACCTTGGGCAAAGACCCCAGAAGAAATCCTAGCTTACGTGAGTCAAAAGAAATGCTCGTTTGCACTTGATCTCAGCTTGTAAAGGGTTACAAAATGTTTCCTGGAAAATCTGCCAATGTGTCTGCATGTCCTTAGCCTTCCTTTGTTCTCTTCTCTTCTTCTTACCCTTTCCTTTGCTCTTATTCCCCTCCTCTTCTTGCCTGAATACATTTTGAAAACAGTACTACAATGCTCCCTGCTTCAAGATTACAGTGTACTTTACTAGGTATGATTTAATTAGGGCCCTTATTATGTTTTCAGCAGCTTAAGGTGGGCCTTTCAACTTATCTACCTAATTGGTTGCACAAGAAGTTTCACAGCCCATGACAAAACATTGTCAGTGATCAAAGTCAAAATTCTGCATAAAGGAAAAATATTAATAATGAGATTATTCTTCAAGTGTGCACTGCTAATTATGTCCAGAATGTAACCGTAGAAACACTTTTGACTGATGTGAGCTTTGTCTAATAAACATGAATCTTCAGTGAGCTATGAAAAGTGACACCTCCAGCTTTGCACTGGTGAAGGCTCATTTTGCTTATTAAATAATTTTTACACATTTCCCTGTTTTGTGTCTCTTTCCTCTCCATTTGACTCTCCTTGTTTCTCTGCCTCTTGCTCCGCAGGTGACCACCCCTGAGATGGTGATGCCCAGCAGCATGTTCCTCCCAGCAGCGGTTCCAGATCGAGACGGGAGCTCCAATGTGGAGGAGACGGGAAAGCACCCTGGTTAGTGGCAGTATTCTTGACCCCTGTGAAGGGAAACAAAACAAAACGTTGGGCCAGAATGTTCACAGACCGAAGGTGCCAAGAATCCTTTCCTAAGCTGAGTGCAACCGATCAAGAGATGAGGGGCACTGTCGTAGCTACTTTCTCCTTTGGTTCTTGGCATGTATTTGTATACTCTTCATATGGTTTAAAGTGAAAGAAAAATTCAGGTGAGAACCAGAGGGATTTCGGTGGTCGCATGTCCCCTTAGGGAATGAATGACCAGAGAGTCAGTCAGTAGACCCGTAACTCACCATCCTAAGCTGTTAAACACGCCATCTCTGAGGACTTAATTATTGGGATTTGTGGAGCACGTGGGTGATTTCAGGGCCCCGGGGTAGTTGTCTCTAGTAGCTGCCTCTGCACAAAGTTCTTCTTTGAGTCTTTTGGGATTGCCTTCGGGTGCAGCGTAGGGTGCGTGTGGAGAGAACGTTGTTGCAAACATGGGTGCTGCTGGTGGTGGTGCCCCATGGGGGTTCCTAGCAAGACAGATCATTAGACCTCCATTTATGAGGCTCTCCTACCGTGTTTCCCCGAAAATAAGACCTAGCCAGACCATCAGGTCTAATGCAGCCTTTGGAGCAAAAAAAATGCGTCTTTTGGAGTAAAATAAGACCGGGTCTTATATTAATTTTTGCTCCCAAAGACGCATTAGAGCTGATGGTCCGGCTAGGTCTTATTTTTGGGGAAACATGGTACATTTTCACCTCTTGTCAGCAAGAATTAAGTTGAGATCCCTTGTGATTTTTCCATATGAGGCAGTGGACAGCTGACCTGAAAAAGGGTCAGGATATTTACGGGTGTGATGAATCTCACTGTAAAAAAAAAAAAAAAAATTACTGTATTTTAATAGCTGGCCACTTGAATGTTCATTGCTTATTGAATAGAGATGACAGTCAGAGATCACATTATAACAAAAAGATACATGCCTAAAAATATATATATTCCAACATTTCTTAAATTACAATGGACAGCAGTTCTCATAAATTCTTCATAACTTAGGACAACATTAATTCACATATTCTGCAATTCCGGTCCATGTAAAAGGTGAATTCAGTCAAAAATCAGTAACCTTCAAACCAGTCCTTGAGAAATTGAGGATTCTGAGTCAAGCAATTAAATATCGTTAAAAAGACAGATTGCGATATGATCCAGGCCTATTATGAGTCAACACTTTTTGTATTTTATTCCTCTCTGTTCATGTGTACCTGCTTATAACATGCACTCTACTAACTGGGGTGGGGGTGGGTGGCGGGGGAGAAAGTGGGAGGCTGTGTAGAGAGATTCTCTGTTCAGGTTGGGTGTCTCCCTCATCATCAGTTTCTGTGTTCAGGAAGCCTCGCTAGGTAGACAGTTCTGGGTGCTACCCTTGAAACAAAGCCCTCTTTATCATTGGGCTTGATTTTTTTTATTTTTTTTTTTACAGAAACCTCAGAGGATCTTGGAAAGAACATCCTGCCCTCCGTGAGCACAGAGCACAGTGGAGATCTGAAACCCTCTCCTGCTGACCCAAGCTCTGTGAGAGAAGACTCGGGCTTCCTGTGCTGGAAGAAGGGATGCAACCAGGTTTTTAAAACTTCTGCTGCTCTTCAGACGCACTTCAACGAGGTTCACGCCAAGAGGCCTCAGCTGCCCGTGTCGGATCGCCACGTGTACAAGTACCGCTGTAATCAGTGCAGCCTGGCTTTCAAGACCATTGAGAAGCTGCAGCTCCATTCTCAGTACCATGTGATCCGAGCTGCCACTATGTGCTGTCTTTGTCAGCGCAGCTTCCGAACTTTCCAGGCTCTGAAGAAACACCTCGAGACGAGCCACCTGGAATTGAGCGAGGCCGACATCCAGCAGCTTTATGGTGGCCTTCTGGCCAACGGGGACCTCCTGGCAATGGGAGACCCCACCCTGGCCGAGGACCACACCATAATCGTTGAGGAAGACAAGGAGGAAGAGAGTGACCTGGAAGAGAAACAGAGCCCAACAGGCAGTGACTCTGGGTCTGTACAAGAAGACTCGGGCTCAGAACCGAAAAGAGCTCTGCCTTTCAGAAAAGGCCCCAACTTCACCATGGAGAAATTTCTAGACCCTTCTCGCCCTTACAAGTGTACTGTCTGCAAGGAATCTTTCACTCAAAAGAATATCCTGCTTGTGCACTATAATTCTGTCTCCCACCTGCATAAGTTAAAGAGAGCCCTTCAAGAATCAGCAACTGGTCAGCCAGAACCCACCAGCAGCCCAGACAACAAGCCCTTTAAGTGTAACACTTGTAACGTGGCCTACAGCCAGAGTTCTACCTTGGAGATCCACATGAGGTCTGTGTTGCATCAAACCAAGGCCCGGGCAGCCAAGCTGGAGGCTGCAAGTGGCAGTAGCAATGGGACGGGGAACAGCAGCAGCGTCTCCCTGAGCTCCTCCACCCCAAGCCCCGTGAGCACCAGTGGCAGTAACACCTTTACCACCACCAACCCAAGCAGTGCTGGCCTCGCTCCGAGTTCCAGCTTACTGAGCCAAGTACCCACTGAAAGTGTAGGGATGCCACCCCTGGGGAATCCCATCGGTGCCAACATTACTTCCCCTCCAGAGCCCAAGGAGGCCAATCGGAAGAAGCTGGCAGATATGATTGCATCGAGGCAACAACAGCAGCAGCAACAGCAGCAGCAGCAGCAACAACAAGCACAGACACTGGCCCAGGCCCAAGCTCAGGTTCAAGCTCACTTGCAGCAGGAGCTGCAGCAGCAGGCTGCCCTGATCCAGTCTCAGCTGTTTAACCCCACCCTCCTTCCTCACTTCCCCATGACCACTGAGACCCTGCTCCAGCTGCAGCAGCAGCAGCATCTCCTCTTCCCCTTCTACATCCCCAGCGCGGAGTTCCAGCTCAACCCCGAGGTGAGCTTGCCGGTGACCAGTGGGGCACTGACACTGACCGGGGCGGGCCCGGGCCTCCTGGAAGATCTGAAGGCCCAGGTTCAGATCCCGCAGCAGAGCCACCAGCAGATCCTGCAACAGCAGCAGCAGCAGCAGCAGCAAAGCCAGCTTTCTCTGTCCCAGAGTCACTCTGCCCTCCTACAGCCAAGCCAGCATCCTGAAAAGAAAAACAAACTGGTCATCAAAGAAAAAGAAAAAGAAAGCCAGAGAGAGAGGGATAGTGCCGAAGGGGGAGAGGGCAGCACCGGACCAAAGGAGCCTCTGCCCGAGGCCTTGAAGGCCAAGGAGAAGAAAGACTTGGCACCAGGGGGCAGTTCGGAGCCTCCCATGCTTCCTCCGCGCATCGCCTCAGATGCCAGAGGGAACGCCACCAAGGCCTTGCTGGAGAACTTTGGCTTTGAGCTGGTCATTCAGTACAACGAGAACAAGCAGAAGGTGCAGAAGAAGAATGGGAAGACCGAGCAAGGAGAGAACCTGGAAAAGCTCGAGTGTGACTCCTGCGGCAAGTTGTTTTCCAACATCTTGATTTTAAAGAGTCATCAAGAGCACGTTCATCAAAATTACTTTCCCTTTAAACAACTGGAGAGGTTTGCCAAGCAGTACAGAGAGCACTACGATAAACTGTACCCGCTGAGACCCCAGACCCCAGAGGCGCCGCCGCCTCCCCCTCCGCCCCCTCCACCCCCGCTTCCAGCGGCACCGCCTCAGCCTGCTTCCACGCCAGCCATCCCTGCATCCGCGCCCCCCATCACTTCGCCTACGATTGCACCGGCCCAGCCCTCCGTTCCGCTCACCCAGCTCTCCATGCCCATGGAGCTGCCTATCTTCTCACCACTGATGATGCAGACCATGCCCCTGCAGACCTTGCCGGCGCAGCTGCCCCCTCAGCTCGGCCCTGTGGAGCCTCTGCCTGCGGACCTGGCCCAGCTCTACCAGCATCAGCTCAACCCGAGCCTGCTCCAGCAGCAGAACAAGAGGCCTCGCACCAGAATAACAGATGACCAGCTCCGAGTCCTGCGCCAGTATTTTGACATTAACAACTCCCCCAGTGAAGAGCAGATCAAAGAGATGGCTGACAAGTCCGGGTTGCCCCAGAAAGTGATCAAGCACTGGTTCAGAAACACTCTCTTCAAAGAGCGGCAGCGTAACAAGGACTCCCCGTACAACTTCAGCAACCCTCCCATCACCAGCCTGGAGGAGCTCAAGATCGACTCCCGGCCCCCTTCACCAGAGCCTCAGAAGCAGGAGTACTGGGGAAGCAAGAGGTCTTCAAGAACACGGTTTACTGACTACCAGCTGAGGGTCCTACAGGACTTCTTTGACGCCAATGCCTACCCAAAGGACGATGAATTTGAGCAACTGTCTAATTTACTGAACCTTCCAACCCGAGTCATAGTGGTATGGTTTCAAAATGCCCGACAGAAGGCCAGGAAAAATTATGAGAATCAGGGAGAGGGCAAAGATGGAGAGCGGCGTGAGCTGACAAATGATCGGTATATTCGCACGAGCAACTTGAACTACCAGTGCAAAAAATGCAGCCTGGTGTTTCAGCGCATCTTTGATCTCATCAAGCACCAGAAGAAACTGTGTTACAAAGATGAGGATGAGGAGGGGCAGGATGACAGCCAAAATGAGGACTCCATGGACGCCATGGAGCTCCTGACGCCCACCAGCTCCTCCTGCAGCACCCCAATGCCCTCGCAGGCTTACAGTGCCCCGGCTCCCTCAGCCAATACAGCTTCCTCCGCTTTCTTGCAGCTTACAGCAGAGGCTGATGAACTGGCCACCTTCAGTTCAAAAACAGAGGTGAGTGATGAGAAACCAAAGCAGGCTGAACCTCCCAGTGCACAGCCAAACCAAACCCAAGAAAAGCAAGGACAACCAAAGGCAGAGCTGCAGCAGCAAGACCAGCCCGAGCAGAAGACAAACTTGGCCCAGCAAAAGCTCCCACAGCTGACTTCCCCCACTTCGTTACCACAGCCTCCTCAACAAGCACCTCCTCAGTGCCCCTTACCCCAGTCGAGCCCCAGTCCTTCTCAGCTCTCCCACCTGCCCCTCAAGCCCCTCCACACGTCAACTCCTCAACAGTTGGCCAACCTACCTCCTCAGCTCATCCCCTACCAGTGTGACCAGTGTAAGCTGGCGTTTCCATCGTTTGAGCACTGGCAGGAGCATCAGCAGCTTCACTTCCTGAGTGCACAGAACCAGTTCATCCACCCTCAGTTTTTAGACAGGTCACTGGATATGCCTTTCATGCTGTTTGACCCTAGTAACCCTCTCCTGGCGAGCCAGCTGCTCTCTGGGGCCATACCTCAGATTCCTGCAAGCTCGGCCACTTCTCCTTCCACTCCAGCCTCCACAATGAACACTCTGAAGAGGAAGCTGGAGGAAAAGGCCAGTGCGAGCCCTGGCGAAAATGACAGCGGGACAGGAGGAGAAGAACCTCAGAGAGACAAGCGTTTGAGGACAACTATTACACCAGAACAACTAGAAATTCTCTACCAAAAGTATCTATTGGACTCCAATCCGACGCGAAAGATGTTGGATCACATTGCGCATGAGGTGGGCTTGAAGAAACGTGTGGTACAAGTCTGGTTTCAGAACACCCGCGCCCGGGAAAGGAAAGGACAGTTCCGGGCTGTGGGCCCAGCCCAGGCCCACAGGAGATGCCCTTTTTGCAGAGCCCTCTTCAAAGCCAAGACTGCCCTGGAGGCTCATATCCGGTCCCGTCATTGGCATGAAGCCAAGAGAGCTGGCTACAACCTAACTCTGTCCGCAATGCTCTTAGACTGCGATGGGGGACTCCAGATGAAAGGAGATATTTTTGATGGAACGAGCTTTTCCCACCTACCCCCAAGCAGTAGTGATGGCCAAGGTGTTCCCCTCTCACCTGTGAGTAAAACCATGGAGTTGTCTCCCAGAACTCTGCTTAGCCCTTCTTCCATCAAGGTGGAAGGGATTGAAGATTTTGAAAGCCCCTCCATGTCCTCAGTTAATCTAAACTTTGACCAAACTAAGCTGGACAACGACGATTGTTCCTCTGTCAACACAGCCATCACAGATACCACTACTGGAGACGAGGGCAATGCAGATAACGACAGTGCGACAGGAATAGCAACAGAAACCAAATCCTCTTCTGCGCCCAATGAAGGGCTGACCAAAGCGGCCATGATGGCGATGTCTGAGTATGAAGATCGGTTGTCATCCGGTCTGGTCAGCCCAGCCCCGAGCTTTTACAGCAAGGAATATGACAACGAAGGTACAGTGGACTACAGTGAAACCTCAAGCCTTGCAGACCCCTGCTCCCCAAGTCCTGGTGCAAGTGGGTCAGCAGGCAAATCTGGAGACAGTGGGGATCGGCCCGGGCAGAAACGTTTTCGCACTCAAATGACCAATCTGCAGCTGAAGGTCCTCAAGTCATGCTTTAATGACTACAGGACACCCACCATGCTAGAGTGTGAGGTCCTGGGCAATGACATTGGACTGCCAAAGAGAGTTGTTCAGGTGTGGTTCCAGAATGCCCGGGCAAAAGAAAAGAAGTCCAAGTTAAGCATGGCCAAGCATTTTGGTATAAACCAAACAAGTTACGAGGGACCCAAAACAGAGTGCACTTTGTGTGGCATCAAGTACAGCGCTCGGCTGTCTGTACGTGACCATATCTTTTCCCAACAGCATATCTCCAAAGTTAAAGACACCATTGGAAGCCAGTTGGACAAGGAGAAAGAATACTTTGACCCAGCCACTGTACGTCAGTTGATGGCTCAGCAAGAATTGGACCGGATTAAAAAGGCCAATGAGGTCCTCGGACTGGCAGCTCAGCAGCCAGGGATGTTCGACAATGCCCCTCTTCAGGCTCTCAATCTTCCGACGGCATATCCGGCGCTCCAGGGCATTCCTCCCGTGTTGCTCCCCGGCCTCAACAGCCCCTCCTTGCCGGGCTTTACTCCATCTAACACAGGTGGGTTCTGTGCTGGGTGATTCCGTCAGCATTAAATAGCTGACTTTTGTTCTGTGGCTACCACCCGGGCCCTCTGAGTGTTGGGCAGATACTGTAGGACGTTTCCCTTTCTAGTTCTCTATCAGGAACAAAAATTCGGGTCGCTTTCCTGGAGTGTACGTGGTTCTTCACTTCCCAGTTTGGGGATGGCACCTCCTGGGTGGACTGGCCTCTGAAACCATTCTCATGCCCTGTGTTCAATAGCAAAGCCAGGGTGTATGCGGCAGGGAAGAACTTTTGAGAGTCCTAGCATGTTAGATCCTGGGATATTTTCAAGAAAGAAGTTTCCATCATAAATGTTTCCGTTCATTCATTATGGAAATCCTGATCCCATCTAGTATTTGCTGAAAATATAAAACATTTGAGTATCCTAGCTAATTCTGGATTGTGCCCTATGGAAACTCATTGAAGAGAATTGAAACCAAGTCTTTGCCCTCACCTGTGGTCCCTGCCCCCCTTTTAGTTTCTAATGAGATTGCCTTCGTACCTGAATGCACTTACCAGGAATCTTGTATTGGGCAACGTGGTTTCGAATTTCAACATGTTTGTGTTAGTCTTCCAGACAGACAAAGAACGTTAATGGTCATTTTTATGGGTATCCAACCACCCCTTCATTTCATTTGCCCAGCTTCCTTTCTTCCCTTCCCCAACCCCCTAATTCTGAGTCATATACTCAGTACTCTTGTTTGTCCGCTTACTAGGGAGTTCCACAGTTGTTCTTGTGTACCTCTCATTCCTCTGTCCTCACCCCTCTGGACGCACCTGTCTTTCCTAAATTGGACCTTCGCCTCCACGATCCTGTGAGACTCACGCACAAGTCAGCAAGGTCCCCCCACAGCCTGCACTGACCAGTGCACGTCACCAAAGTGGGGCCCCTCAAAGTGCCTCCTTGCCTTCAAAAGGTGTCCCTGTTTCCAGGGGTTGAAGCGGTACTGCTGCTTCCCAGAGCAGTCCTGGTTTCTGCTTTAATGAGATCCAACTTTTACAATTTTGGCAGTGTTTTACAGAACGTGAGGCTACCTCAATTCCTGGTCCCAAAGAGAAGAGCAAGAAAAGAAAGCATTAAGATGAGAAGTTGTTGCTCATATGTTGGCAAGTAATGTCACAAAATGATGTTCAAGCCAGCTAGACATAAGCCAAGAAACAAGCTATGGAAAGTGGTCAGACATGGAATTTCCCGTCAGCCCAGGACCCTGGCACCGGGGCTTGAGAAGGCCCAACAGTTAATAATAATGTGAAAAAATTAGAATCCGAATGTCTGATCTATTCCCCTGGTTTTACAGATGAGAAAACTGAGGCTCAGGGAGGTCAAGACCATTCAGCAAGTGAGGGGAGGAGCCAGAGCTCCTCGGGCCTCCCAGCTCTCAGTGCTCCTCCCACAACGCTCACTAGGAGCCAGGCAGTCAACAGGTGGAAGTTCGGTGCTACTCAGGTTCTGACCACTTGGAGCGCACTCACAATAGAAAGAGATGCTCTTAATTATTCAAAGCAGCCAGGGATGCCCCAGTTACCACCTCCTGATTGTACTGCAGCTCATTGGAGCACTGGATCTGTAATGGGAGGGAAGAAACTTGGGTTTAATATGTCAGGCCCAGTGGTAAGCTCTTTCCATATGACCTTTCGTGTAAATCCCTACAACCATTTACTATGGAAAGCTGCGGTTCCAAGCAGTCAGCTGACGGGCTCCGGATCACATGGCAGATGTGTGTCAGTCAGAACCCATACCGTATCAGTCTGGCTCTAGAGGTGCATGGTTAGGTCTCGGGGATGAAGTTCCTTGCTTGGTTCTCATCTCACAGATGAGAAAAGTGAGGCCACGGAATTATTGTGGGAACATATTGAGCTACTGTATTGAACATGGCTAGTGCAGAGCTTGGTTTAAATAGCAGGGGTTCAGTAAATGTTCCTTAAAATTTCGAATCCCACATGTAGACTATCAGTTCAGGATACAGGAAGAAAGTCAGTTTAAAACCTTCTGACCTGGATCTTTCTCCTGAAAACCTGATGTCACAGAAATGGGGAAATCTCTAGACAGTCCTTCGTCACCCTTCCTTTTGACTCTGGTTCGAAGCTAAAACTTGGAACAGGCCCATTGCCGAAAGGAAGACAGAAAGAGCCATGTCCCAAGTTTAGAATTCATAATACATTCTGTGTTCACCTCGTTTGTGCCAATTTAACCAACAAGACTTTACTAAGTTTTTCTGAGTCAGACGCATTTCTGGTTTCAGTCCGTGCCGTGTGTGCACTGAGGAAGCTGGATGATTTAATCTTCGTGGTCCCTTTCTGCTGTTCCGGAAGAGTACATTAATGATGTACTTGACTATTCAAATGTGAACGGATGTTTTTCTGGGATTGGCAACTTGAGACAACCTTGTTCTTTTCGTCTGAAATTTGAGGGTTTTCAAATGCAGTGTGATAGACCAGTAAACACTACACCACTGTAACCGGAAGTCAACATTGTCTTCACCCAGGCCTGGGCTTCAGAGTGTTGTTTTCCTCACAAAGAGTGTCATTTACAGAACCCCCGACTGCAGCTTTCTGGCAGAAGGTAGTCCAGCTGAAACGGTGAGGGGCTGTAGGATTTTTGAGTTTGCATTTTGGTGCTGTCTGAAGTGACGGGGTGTATATTGTCTGGTTTCTTGGGTGTGGTGAATATAAAGGTGACCCGAAGGCTGCTGCCTGTGAATTCTTCTCCACTCCCGTCTTTTCTCAGCATCTCGTCACGCAGCATACCCTGCGCCCCGTGCCACAGTGCTGTCCTTCACCACCACCTTGCTAGTCTTGACACACCTACAGCTTGATGTACCGTTTTCCCTGCCATCCGAAAATAGAACGTTCCTAGGAAACCTTTTGTAAGCCAAAATGGCGCCAAGAAGCTGTTGTCTCAGGACACATCTTGCTAACGGATACACAAAATACTGAGTGTAGTTCCTGAGTGTAGTGACGCTGAGATACTGAGTGTAGCTCCTGGGGACGGAGCTTGGCAGTAGCCTTCTCCTCGCTCAGGGTGCACGCTGCCTCTGTAACTGCTCACTGCAAAACAAACGCTGAACACTATTCACTTTTTGCCTTTTCTTGTAAAAGTGCGAAAATCCTCTTTGGATTTCTTTCAGTTAGTGAAAACAGGTATTAATGTAGGTCTGTCTTTTCATAAAAGCAAAGTGGCATAAACGAACTTTGAAAAACGGGGATGCTTGTACCAGCAGCAGCAACATCGTCTTCCATCACCCTGGAACAAAAGACTCAAACCAGAAGATAGGTATGGGTTAGGGAGGATGGCAGGCTCTGGGCTGAGGGGAGGCCTTCTCATAGTGGTAGGTTAGGCCTGCATGTGATTGAGGATGGGGCTGTACCCCATGTGGGAACAGTGACATGGTTGGAAGCCTTTGCCAACCATAAGCAGTGGTGCCTGAGGTAGGTTGTGATGTCTTTGGGCTGTTCCATTTCTGACATAGTTTTCCCTTCTTCCTGTCGCTGTTTTTTTTAACCATCTACAGCCCTACTCCTCCTATATGTCATTCAAACAGGAGCAAGAGGAGAAAATGTTCATTTCTCCGGTGGACTCCAGAATCCTGTTCCTAGATATTTACATTTTTCAACAGATTTGTTAAAGCAGGTCAGCTGAGGCAAGGCAGGGAACAGTTTTCTTTGAATGGATTGTTTTTATTTCTCCCCATTCCTTGTCCTCTCTCTGGCCTCCGAACGTGTCCATTCAGCTACAGCAATGGAAGTCACAGAGGTGCACGTGGACAGCCTGTTGTCTGTTCACATGGTCTTGGGGCCTGGCCAGGTTTCTTGCTTGCCTTCGCTCTCTTCTGTTGCCTCTCTCCTCCGACAACTTCTGGTAGGACCTCTGGGCTGTAGTATTTCTGTGAAGCTTTGATGAAGGCCTTCGGTCCCAGCTGGAAGCTAGTTTGGGGCCCTCCAGATTAACTGCCTCGGGCTGAATGAATGGTAGCTGGGAGCAAGGCAAAGTTAATATGAATGAGTGGGCTGGGTGCCACACGTGGGGCAGGAAGGTGTTGGGAGGTGTTTAGCCAAAAGGGAAAATACGGGAGCCGACCCAGGACTGGGTCCTGATTAGAATACAAGGCTATCCAACCCTGAGCCGAGCAGGACACCTCTGTTGAAAACGTCGGTTTTGAGAGGATTCCTCAAGTTTAAACATTGAGATGTCAGACTTGGTGCCAGAGACACAGGTCAAACATCTTGAGCTGCCTCCTCATCACCCAGACTGACACGTGATTTCTCTGTCTCCATCCTTTTCAGCTTTAACGTCTCCAAAACCGAACTTGATGGGTCTTCCCAGCACAACAGTTCCTTCCCCTGGCCTCCCCACATCTGGATTACCAAATAAACCGTCCTCAGCATCGCTGAGCTCCCCGACCCCAGCACAAGCCACCATGGCGATGGCCCCTCAGCAACCCCCCCAACCCCAGCAGCCGCCACCGCAGGTGCAGCCACCTCCAGCAGCCCAGCCGCCACCTGCGCCACAGCTCCCGCCACAGCAACAGCAGCGCAAGGACAAAGACAGTGAAAAGGTGAAGGAGAAGGAAAAGGCACACAAAGGGAAAGGGGAACCCCTGCCTGTCCCCAAGAAGGAGAAAGGAGAGCCCCCGACGGCCGCCACAGCCACCATCTCAGCCCCGCTGCCCACCATGGAGTATGCGGTGGACCCTGCGCAGCTGCAGGCCCTGCAGGCGGCCTTGACCTCGGACCCCACAGCGTTGCTCACGAGCCAGTTCCTTCCTTACTTCGTACCAGGCTTCTCTCCATATTACGCCCCCCAGATCCCCGGCGCCCTGCAGAGCGGGTACCTGCAGCCTATGTATGGCATGGAAGGCCTGTTCCCCTACAGCCCCGCGCTGTCGCAGGCCCTGATGGGGCTGTCCCCGGGCTCCCTTCTGCAGCAGTACCAGCAATACCAGCAGAGTCTGCAGGAGGCCATCCAGCAGCAGCAGCAGCGGCAACTGCAGCAGCAGCAGCAGCAGCAGCAGCAGCAGCAGCAGCAGCAGCAACAACAACAGCAGAAAGTGCAGCAGCCCAAAGCAAGCCAGACCCCAGTCCCCCCGGGGGCTGCTTCCCCAGACAAAGACCCTGCCAAAGAATCCCCCAAACCAGACGAGCAGAAAAACGCACCCCGCGAGGTGTCCCCCCTCCTGCCGAAACCCCCCGAAGAGCCAGAAGCAGAAAGCAAAAGTGCGGACTCCCTCTACGACCCCTTCATTGTTCCAAAGGTGCAGTACAAGTTGGTCTGCCGCAAGTGCCAGGCGGGCTTCGGTGACGAGGAGGCGGCGAGGAGCCACCTGAAGTCCCTCTGCTTCTTCGGCCAGTCTGTGGTGAACCTGCAAGAGATGGTGCTTCGCGTCCCCACGGGCGGCGGCGGCGGCGGCAGCGGCGGCGGCGGCGGCGGCGGCGGCAGCAGCGGCGGCGGCGGCGGCGGCGGCTCGTACCACTGCCTGGCGTGCGAGAGCGCGCTCTGTGGGGAGGAAGCTCTGAGTCAACATCTCGAGTCGGCCTTGCACAAACACAGAACAATCACGAGAGCAGCAAGAAACGCCAAAGAGCACCCTAGTTTATTACCTCACTCTGCCTGCTTCCCCGATCCTAGCACCGCATCTACCTCGCAGTCTGCCGCTCACTCAAACGACAGCCCCCCTCCCCCGTCGGCCGCCGCCCCCTCCTCGTCCTCCGCTTCCCCCCACGCCTCCAGGAAGTCTTGGCCGCAAGTGGTCTCCCGGGCTTCGGCCGCGAAGCCCCCTTCTTTTCCTCCTCTCTCCTCATCTTCAACGGTTACCTCAAGTTCATGCAGCACCTCAGGGGTTCAGCCCTCGATGCCAACAGACGACTATTCGGAGGAGTCTGACACGGATCTCAGCCAAAAGTCCGACGGACCGGCGAGCCCGGTGGAGGGTCCCAAAGACCCCAGCTGCCCCAAGGACAGTGGTCTGACCAGTGTAGGAACGGACACCTTCAGATTGTAAGCTTTGAAGATGAACAATACAAACAAATGAATTTAAATAAAAAATTAATAAACCAATTTCAAAAATAGACTAACTGCAATTCCAAAGCTTCTAACCAAAAAAAAGAAAAAAAAAGAAAAAAAGAAAAAAAAGAAAAAGCGTGGGTTGTTTTCCCATATACCTATCTATGCCGGTGATTTTACATTCTTGTCTTTTCTTTTTTCTTTTAATATATAAAGAAAACACCCCTTAACCCTGTTACATTGTGTCCTTTTGAAGGTACTATTGGTCTGGGAAACACAAGTCCGCAGGGCCTCCCTAACGTCTTTGGAGCTTAAACCCCTTGTATATTTGCCCCTTTTCAATAAACGCCCCACGTTGATAGCACAGAGGAGCCCGGCATGCACTGTATGGGAAAGCAGTCCACCTTGTTCCAGTTTTAAATTTCTTGCTATCTTAGCATTCAGATACCAATGGCTTGCTAAAAGAAAAAAAGAAATGTAATGTCTTTTTATTCTCAGGTCAATCGCTCACACTTTGTTCTGTTTTCAGAATCATTATTTTATATATTATTTTGGGGGGTTTTTTTTTTGTTTTTTTTTTCGTTCCAGAAAAGATTTTTTGTTTTCTTAATTTAAAAAAGGGCAGAAAGTATTCGAGAAAAACAATGTGAACTGCTTTAGCTTTCTGGGGATTTTAAGGGTAGCTTTTCTGCTGAAGCCAATTTCAAGATGAAAAGTTAAGCACTCCCACTTTCAGAAAAAAGAAAAAAAACCCACACACACAAAGAGTGTTGAGGACTCGTAGCTTAAAAAAATAAGTTTTAAAAACTGACTTTCTGTATTTATGATAGATATGACCATTTTTGGTGTTGAGTAGATTGTTGCATTGGAAATGAACTGAAGCAGTATGGTAGATTTAAAAGGAAAAAAAACCTTTTGTGTACATTTAGCTTTTTGTATGGTCCAGCTGACAGCTCCTCATTTGATGTTGTCTTGTTCATTCCTAGCAGATAGATTGCAATCCGTTGATTCGCCTAAGCTTTTCTCCCCTTTGTCCCTTAATTCGACTTTTCTCTTTCCTCCTCCCACCTCCCATCCTATAATCTCCCATTTAAGGTAGCTGCCTTCATTTCTTAGAGGGTAGCTGCAGAATTATTTTATAAAACTAAAGAAAGAATTTCAAAGGGTTCTAGGGGTCATTAGGATCCTCACAGATTATTTTTGTTTGGAGAGTTGAAACATTTTAAAGGCAAATAATTCTAGTTACCTGTATCTGTTAGCCTTGTGCATTTATTTTTTATTTTTATTTTTTAATTTATCCTTCCTTTGGCTTTTCTTTTCACCCCTTCTTTTCCTCCTTGTTTGGTAGATGCTTCAAATAGTCTTTTCCTAAGCTAAAGCATTTGTTTCGATTTGTGTAATTAGACTGTGTGCTTTTCTTTTCTAAAAAAAGGTTTTGGTTAGGGGTTTGGTTTGTTTTGTTTTCTTTCCTCTCTCAGAAAAAGAAATTTCATGCTTTAAATAAAATCCAAAGACATACCCTTTCACTGCTGATGCAGAAAAAAGGGAAAGGGTTCTTGTTACTTGAGAATTTGTTTCTGATTTAAACAAACAAGATTTAGTTTAATAAAAGAAAGAATAAAACAAAAGATTCCCAGGTTGTTATGTGCTTCTTCTGCAAGCAGAGAGGCAACTGTTAATGACAATTCCATATACCAAAAGACACATTTTTTACTTCAAAGTTTTGTCCTTGTGTTAGGCAGTCTGAGCGGCGAGTGATCCAGAGCGCAGCCAACAAAGAAGCAGATAGCAATGTACCGAGAGCAAAAAAGGAACCGTATTTGAGGCACTTGTGTTTATGTTAATATCCGTATTCCTGTAACACACAACACAACGCACCATACACCCGTTCTGATCTTAAACAAAACAAAACAAAACAAAAGTGGTCTGAACTTTAAAAGGAAAACTTTGTGCTGCTATAACATAGATTTTGGAGACAAATAGATGCTTTGCTGTTTCACTTTCATAGCCAAACATCAACAGAAACAATCTCCCCTTGCCCAGAAAGTGTGAAATCCTTCTCCCCTTCATTCTCTTCCTTATGTTTCAAAAGGGAACTTTGAAGACTGTGAATGCAGGTTCCATTGGTCACCTTTCGGGCTTCTTTCCCCAGTGCTGAAGCCACTCATCGACTTTGCAAAAGACTGGAGCATTCCAAGATCTGAAAATGGATTTCTTTTTTTCTTTTTTGTCCTTTTTTAGCCGGGACTATTTTATTTTTATGAATTTGTTTTTAGTTTAATGAAAGAGTAGATCCTGAACTGTTGTACATATTTCTAACTAGGCTGATGCACAGTGCAAATTTCTTTTTTAATTTTTTTAAGTAGAAATACTAAAGAATACCATCTAACTATTCATACCAGTATCCAGTTGTAGCATAAGGTGTCAAAAACAAGTACGCAAAACATTTGCTGTTTTAACAAGCTATTTTCTTTTAACAAGAATTCTTGTATTTCTCCCTGTGTTTGAGATGAACATTTTTAAATTTTAAAGTTGTACAGTTTTTTGTTTTCCATTATTTTATCGTTTGTAACTCTATGAAATATATATATATTTTTTGCCATTTAATTGTTGTATGTTACTCTGTGTCTGTATCATATAGAAAAAAATTGTTTGTTTTTGGTTCTCTGTGATACCAATTAACAATTTAACACTAGCTTTATCTGTCAAATTCTGCTAGGTCTTTTCTGTAAACTTTGTTTTTAAAAATGATATTGCTTGGTAATAGTGCAATTTCTATCCCTTTCCTGCCCCCCTCAACTTTAAGTTCATTTCCTTGTAATTTTGCCACCCCTCCCCCAATGGTTCTCTCTCTCTCCCTCCCTCTCTCCCCCCCACCTCTCTCTTTTGAGCTACTATGCCATCCTCCCTCTGTGAGGCAGAGTGACTGTGTTTTGTTATGCCATGCCTTGACCTGTGGGTGTATTTTGGCAACAGCAAGGTGATTGGTTGGGTAGATTGGCTAAGCATGCTTCCACCCACCCGTGGTCCTCAGAGGGGTTATGTGATTGTTTCAACCTGGTGTGGGTTGCACACTTAATGCTTTCCTCTACAACTCTACTGCCCACATATATGTTCATTCAAAAAAGAAAAAACAATTCCTCAGCATTAACCCAGAAGTAGCAAAGCAGTCAGTGATGGTGAAAATTAGAGGTCAGACATGAGCTAGTAAGATGTTTGTGGACTGACATCCACCTTGGCTGTGACAAGTATCGTTGACAAAGAATGAATTCACTACAACGCTCAACTGTTTGGATTGGTCTCACTCAGAGAATTTATTCCTGTCTGCTGTATAGTAGGTAACTGAATAGGACATGTCAACTCACTTTTTAAATTAGTTCTTCACTTCCATTGACACTTCATATTTTGTTTTTGTCCCCCCCCCCCAAATACTCCACAGTGTGGGTGGGTGCTAGACATCATTCAGTCATAGCACAACTGACCCATGGGATGGGAGTTATTTTCATCCATCCTTCCAAAAGAATCTTAAGAAAGAAACACACACACGGAAAGGTTTAATAAATCTAGGAAGTTTTTTTTTGCTTTTTAATTAAAAGCTATTTAAAGAGATGAATGTGGCCAAAGTTTTACACGACTGAAAATAAAGTAAAACAGACGGCATGTGTTTAAACCTGAGTTTATCAGGCATGGCAGGAAGTTGCAGGAGAGAGAGAGGCAGTGACCCAAGCCAGTGCACTTGATGTTCATGGACATATATTTTTTTTAAATAATAAATTAAATTAAAACATTTTAAATAGAAGCATAAATTGAGTTGGTTGTTTGTTGGCGCTGAGATACTGCCCACTGTGAAACAAAGCTTTGACTAGTTTTTTTTGTTGTTGTTTACTTTTCAGGGGGGAGGGGGGCAAGTTTGGGTAGGAAAGAAAGCATAAATGAACGTGACCCTGAGGTGAAAAGGTATATGAACAGCCTTTGCAATGTACAAAAAAACAAAAAACAAAAAAAAAAACAAAACAAAAAAAAATAGAGCAAGTGAAACCAAAAATGATGTTCTTGGTGTTTTTCTATAATGTAGTCTTGTTAGCTTTTTTTGTTACTGTAACAATGCTGATCTCGAACTGTACCAAAATACATGGAGACTAACAAACAGAACCACATGGAACTTTCAAACTGAAAAAAAATTTGTCACAAAAACTTTGTTGTCATAGTTAAGTTGATTGTAGATGGTAATTGAATATACTCCTTTGAAAATATTTCATCAAGTATGTTTCCTGCTCATTGTGATACATTAAAAAAATATGAGCAAAAGTTCTTTTCTCTGTCAACAGATTTTGTGTGTGTGCATGTGTGAAAGAAAGACATTGATGACTGACGAAGTGTAAATTTGAACAGTATCTTGAGGGATACTTATTTCAACACAAACTCTTTGGTATTTCTAAGTATCATTGTACTTCCCATCCTTGTCACTCATAAAAGTGCCAGAAGTTTGGCCATGATGCTGACTAGCTTATTTCATTGAGAAGAGTAAACCTGACAGCTTAAATAATATTTGACCCCAGAGAATCCTAATAGCCTTACTTTTTAATTGAAATGTTTACATAAGAATGTTAGACACTTGGCACAATCACGAGCAAAAGTTTTGCTGATGGCCAGGAGAGAGGTAAGCTCAACTTTTCTGAAATGGGAATGGGATCCAGTGTTTATGACAGAATATGAAAGGTAAGTTGAATTAAGTGGATTGTTGATTACATTTACCTTTCCTAGCAATGGACTTTTCTACTCACTGTTAGAGCAGAATTTGAGATAAGAACTGTCTACAAAATAGTAGTAGCAATAGTAGTTCTACATACAAGAGAATACTCCGTCCTCTTATCAGAAACTCTCCCTTATAACAGAAAATACCTGAAGTTCATTAATAACGAGTACACCTAAGATTGGGCCCAAAGGCCTTCCATTCGTCTCTAATTTGTAGCCACAGTGGATAAATAATTTATAAAGCTTTTGCAGCTGGGCTTGGCCAGCACTGCAGGCTAATGGTGCCCTTGCAAGGTCTGCAGCATCTGCCCTCGGCCAACAGGGGTCTTTTCTACCCCAGGAGTTGAGCTATGAAACCCTCTTCTGTTGGCTCAGACAGCTATTGTCAACCAAGTCTTTTTTTCTTAGTTCCTGCAGCAGGCATTCAAGAAGAAGCAGTGACCCTGTTGACTCAAAATTTCAAAGAATTCTACAATTGGCACAGGCATTACTAAGTGCTCAGAAAGCAATAGTTGGTTCCCTTGCTGGTGCTGGAACCTCTATGCCAAACAAGCAGTGTCACGGTCCCTAATGAAACCGTGCCCTTTCCCTAGCATTGCACCTTTCTTTTGGGTGTTCCTGGAGAAGCAGATGGCTTCTATCTCAGTACGTTTTCTTGGCACACAGTTACAGCACTAATCTTTTTTCCTACCCCACAAAAAGGTACAGTATGATAAAAATTTTCAGACCCAAAGCCACGTCTGCCTTTCTAAGCTACAATTATTTTAGGATCTGGCAGGATCACATTGAAATGTTTTAAATGGAATGATTAGGTTGGTGCAAAAGTAATTGCGGTTTTTGCCATTATTTTTAACCTTTTAAACCGCAATTACTTTTGCACCAACCTAACCTAATAATTTTGCAGAGGAGTTTTACTGCCTTAGCTCTTTGGAGGAAGGTGACTACAATTCAAATTCCTCTAAAGATAAATTTTTAACAAGAAAATAAGACAAAACCTTCGTGATGGTTGTGCCCTTTGTATCAGAAAATCTCTAAGCACCTAAATTACATTGAGAGAAGGTTGAGTAAGGGACTCTTTTCTGTTACGGAAAAGCTTTTTCTTACGGGAAAAGAAGTCTTCCAATCTGGCTTCAATATCATGCTCATGTGGATACTAATCTCCTCGGAATTAATAGCATTTCCCCCCTGGAAAATGTGAAACGGCAACAGCTTAAAACACACATGGCTGATGTGTGTTAGTCAGGTAGCTGTTTCTAATTTTGCTTTAAAGAAATGTCTGCGGTGCCTACCTCCTGTTATAGACTAATGACCTTCCAAATCTCACTTTTAACAAGTTTAGACTTTAAGTTACAAGAGCACAAGCAGTTTAAGAGTCAAGTTGAAGGATGAGAAGTTTGCACCTGCTGCTCTGCTCTGCAGCCTTAATTACAGCAGGGCAGATGTGCCCGTTCAGTCTCTTACATTACTGCTGGGGGTAGACCAGCCAAGGCCATGGCAAGACTTGCAAAGAAATGAGTGCTCTCAGGGCCATTCAAGTAGAGAAAGCTTTCCACTACTTTTTACTTCATAGCAAAAGTGTACCGTCCTTCCTCCCTCCCTTTCTCTTTCCCTCTTTTGAAACTAAAGGTGTATGTTTTTAAGCTGTCTTACCCAATTGGTTTTGATCCCTCTCTATGTTCTCCAGTTTTTAAATTACAGGTGAAAAAAAAATATGTTCTTTACCCTATGTGGAACAGGCAAAGACTATTTAATCCAACTTATGAATCCTTATTAACAGGGGAATGAACACTTTCAGATGAATTGTTTTGCTCTTGGGCCAAGATCCCTTGGCCTGAGAAATGAGCGCTAGGAACGAAGACTACCAAGAGAGACAGGCATCAGTAGATACTCTGTAATATCAAGAGCTTTGTTTGGACTCGCACTATTCCTTGCCTTGCTACGCTCAATACACTGCTCTTCCTACCCTATGCCTCCTTACGCATTGCTGTTGTCTTTTAGAGCCCCTCGAAACGCCTCACTTATATTTGCATGCCCTTGAAATATATTTTGTAGAATTACTTCTCGCCTGTTCCTGAAAATGATCTAGAAGGTAGGCAAAGTGGGGGAGTCTATCCTAGGTGTTTAGGATAGTGAGGTAAAGAGGGAGAGGAAAAGGCACTAATCATGTTGTGTGGTCTCTGTCCAGTGCACCTTCCCACACACTCTCTCCTGTCAGACACTAGAGAAGAGTGGTTGAGAGTGTGGGCTCAGGATTCAGGCTAACGGCCTTCAAATTTGTACTCCACCAGTGTAACTGCTTGTGTTACTTATTCCCATGGTACAATGAGGATAATGGTACCTGCTTCATAGGGTAGTTGTGAAGATTCAATAAATTATTATACGTAAAATGTTTCAAACACTGCATGGCACGTACTCAGTGCTAAATGTCTGTTGCTACTATTACTGTAAGTAGTAATGCTCCACTTTTCCTTTGCTCTAGGTCCCCTGTGATTGCAACTTTCTGATTCTTCACAGAGGGTTTGGTGACTGCAGTTGTTTAAGTCAGTCCCATCAAGCCTTTGCCATACGTTTATATCTGATGTTTCCCTATCTGTACTTATCTCAGAGGGTCCAGAGATCCTTCAGAGAGCTTCTGCTCATGCATTGTACAGGAATATAGGACAGGAGTTTGCATTTCAGTCATTCAATGCCCAACATCTAGTGATTCATTTGGGCAAAGGATGGCTTGTAGTTGACTTCTGTTTGCAGGACAAGACATATTCTTGCTTCACCGTGCCTTGACAGGTGAGCAGCTTAAATGCCTGTGGTTATAGAATAGAGAAAATGGAATAGGTTGTGCCCACTCCCACTGCCTGTTTTGAGGTGGTTCAGATGCACACGTTGAGAGCATCTAAACAGACTGTGAGAGTGAATGAATTGTACCTGAAACCAAACTGTAAGAGGAATACACACAATACTGGCAGAGGATCTTTTCCCCAAACACAGGAAGACTTTTTAAAAAATACTATTCTTCTAGTAACCTGCAAAATAAACATCTGGAAGAGGACTGGGAATGAGTAAAAAGAAAATTAGCCCAGAGAAAAGGGTTGAGGAGAGAGTTTCCCTGATAGCCTCTGCATAAAAGGACTCATTGATGATACAGGCTTTAGGAAGCTACGTATGGCTCTGTGAACTTTCTCCCATTTTAAATCAGAAACAATGATGGTATTGGAAATAAGGTTCCTGATATTAGCATCAGAAAGCTAGTAATAGCTATGGAGGATAACTGCTGGGCGATTTCTCCTTTTCTCTGAGGATAATAATGTATAAATGTAGCTTTGGCATATTGCCTATAGACAGAATATCGTTATACAGGGTGTTTGATTTCTTTGTTATATGGTTCTAAGTTTGACATTGTTTGAAAAGTTTCCAAAGTCTGATTTGTATTCAGTTGAATTTGTTTCTTTCAATACTGTAAAGATGTTGCTCCACTGTTGCCTCCTTTGAATTGTTTCCAGTAAGAAATCTGCTGTCATCCTTATTTTTTAATGTATTTTTTTCTCTAGTTGCTTTTAAGATTTTTCTCTTTATCACTAGTTTTATTACATCATGTTTCAATTTATGATGTGCCTTGGCGCAGTTTTATTTATGTTTCTTGTGCTTGGAGTTTGTTGAGCTTTTGGATTTGTGGGGTATTACTTTTCATCAAAATTGGAAATTCTTCAGCCATTATTTCTTCAAATATATTTTCTTCTGTCCCTCATCCCCCACCCCCAAGAACTCCGATTATATATGTATTAAGCTATATGAAGTTAACCTGTAGCTTACTGATGTTCTGGTTTTGTGGGGGTTTTTTTGGGGGGGACAGGGGTTACGCTTTTCTCTGTGTGCTTCATTTTTGATAGTTTCTAATGCTATGTCTTCAAGTCCACTAATCTTTTCTTTTAATCTGCCATTAATCCCATCCAGTGTATTTTTGCATCTCAGGCTTTAGTTTTCATCTCTAGAAGTTTGATTTGGGTCTTTCTTTTATATCTTCCGTGTTTCTACCTAAATTTTGAACATATAAAATACAGTTATTAATGACGGCTTTACTGTCATCCTCTGCTAACAGCTACCGTGTTTCCCCAAAAATAAGACCTAGCCAGACAATCAGCTCTAATGTGTGTTTTAGAGCAAAAATTAATATAAGACCCAGTCTTATTTTACTGTAATATAAGACCGGGTATAATATAACATAATAATATAATATAATATAATATAATATAATATAATATAATATAATTAATATAATATAATTAATATAATATAATTAATATAATATAATTAATATAATATAATATACGAGGTCTTATATTAATTTTTGCTCCAAAAGACGCATTGGAGCTGATTGTCTGGCTAGGTCTTACTTTGGGGGAAACACAATATCTAAGTTCCGAGTTGGTCTCAGTTGGTTGATTGTTCTCCTCACTATGAGTTGTGTTTTCCTGCATCTTTGCATGTCTGGTAATCTCTTATTGGATACCAATCACTGTGGATTTTACCTTGTTGGGTGCTGGATATTTTTGTATTCCTATGAATTTAGAGTTTGTTCTAGGGTGCACTTAAGTTACTGAAAACAGTTTTCTTCGGGTCTTACTTTTAAGTTTTGTTGGACAGGACTAGAACAGTTTAGTCAAGGGCTAATTATTCTCCACTACTGAAGAAGGACCTTTCTGAGAACTCTATTCAGATGTCCCACAAACTGTTCCCTGTGTGTGAGCATCAGGTGCTGGTCCCTCTTATCCTTTGGGCTTATTCTTTCCCAGCCTCAAGTAGTGTCCTAACATGCATGCAGTGGTCAGCACTTTTCTGAATACTTGTAGGGGACCCTCCAGGGGTTTCCTGGTACTTCAGTCTTGCAAATTCTAGCTGCCTTGGTCTTCTCAGCCTCAGCTTTATCTCAACTCAGGTAGTCTGCTGAGCTCTACCTAGGTTCCTCACCCTGTGCTGTGGCCTAAAGCTCTCAAGGCAATAAGGTGAGATAATTATAGGGCTTACCTTGTTTGTTTCTCATGTCTTAGGGATTGCTGTCCTTCACTGTGTGATATCCAGTGTCTCAAGAACCATTTTTTCATATATTTTGTTTTGTAGTTTTAGTTATTAGGTTGGTGCAAAAGTAGTTGTGGTTTAAAAGGTTAAAAATAATTGCAAAAATTGCAATTACTTTTGCACCAACTTAATATTTCAGCTGGGAAGGGTATGAGGTAAGAGTCCTGCATACGTTTCAAAAGTGCTACCTACACATGCAAAATTTCCCGAAAGGTTTGAATTAACACAGGAATCTGATTTATCTGGACATGATATGTTGCTGATTCACTCTTAAGATCAAGGGTTGCAACTAATTCATGCTTTTGCTTAATCACAATGATCAGAGGTGGAAGAAAGGTAGGTAAAGTTTAGCTATTCTTGCTAAACTTAAATCATGTTTTTGTTTGTATGTTTGTTATTTTGGCCAAAAAAAAAAAAATTGTCCCTACTTTAATTGGGCATGTAATACACCCATAAGTGAAGTTCTTAAAGTGTTAATTCATTACTTGCTTTCAAAATTCTCAAGGTTTGTTCTGGGGTACCTTTCCCATTATACTTATCTGCAGATAACCTGCTCCACTAAAACTAATCTACCTTCTAACACACTTTGTACTGTTCTTTCTACATTTAAAGGTTTAACTAATGTCATTTACTCCATGACATATTCCATCTGCCCAGTCCCTTTTCGAACCCCTTATAAGGGGTTGTTATAACAGCCCATGTAATGTCTTGTTTGGCGGTGATTTATGTGTGTGTCTTATCCTTAGCCTCCTACCTACATTTATATTTAATGTTTGAATGACTGAGTAAATTAATTAAAGAATGAATGAAGAAAGGGGTATTCACCCTCATCTTTATGCTTTTTATGGGAGAGGAGATCTTAAATGGGTGAGTACAAACAAAATTATGTAAAATTAGGGTCCAACACTAGGTATATTTCAGGCTCCAAACCTTCTCTAAAGTAAAAGGAGAGGCACATTTTCCAGCAATATTAGTGGAGAATAGACATCAATGAAAAAGTGAAACTGGAAAGTATAAAAACTATACTAGGCAAATGTTTTCTTTTTAGGAGAGAACATAATTGCAATAAAAACAGTTTTAGAATTTAGAAGTACCACTTAAAACCCTCTGTAGCTGTCCCCCAAATTGAAGGGTGGTATTAAGTAGTTATTTGAAAGGAGTTATATATGGTTAAGTTTTTCTAATCAAAATGCAAATGTTTGTAGAATATTTGAAAGCTAGGCCTCCCCCAAACCTAGAAAGACCATCAGAATATAGCCCTAATAGAGAGATTTAGATACATATGAAGTCTTATTTTCAGGATAACATGGTAAAAAGGGATAGATGAATATGAAAAACGGATGTGAGGGGAAGAAACTTCCATTAAGTAAGCCCCCAAATAAAAATTCCAAATCACACGAAAAAAAATTTAGCAAGATAACCAACAATTTAATAATCAGGAGATGGATTTACTTAAAATCCAATGGCCTATGATCCATTAACAACTGTTTATAAAATAAAAGCAGGCAGCTATGACTGAAGAAAATAAATTAAAATTACTAACAATTGTCACCCCAATAAACTTTAAGTTAAAAAAAAAACAAATTAAAAATCCTATATATGAAAAATACAGTAACTGAGTTAAATTCAATAATAAGTGATAAACAGAAAAATAATGATATGGCCAATTTCCAGAATGGAAAAATAACTTTCCAGATTGAAAGTACACATGACATGCCAAGAAAGATTAATGAAATAAGTCGACACTGAGACACACCCTAGTGAAATTTTAGGTAATCTATAAAACTATTTTTCTCAATGGCTTTGAAGAATTTTTCTTTTTACATCTAATATTTGGTAAAGATACAACAATTAAGACTGTGAACAGATTTTTCATCAGCAAGAACAGACACACGAGACAATGGAATAACAGCCGCAAGGTACTGAGAGAAAAGAACTAGCAAGGTAGGTTTATATATCCAGCTAACCTATCAGAATGACTAGAATAAGAAATCCAAAATCCACAAAATCTATTTTAAAAAACTAGGTAATAAGGTATCTTCACAAGCCTCGAAATATGAGCAGAAAGGGACAAACTATTAAAGCTACATGCCCTGCATGGAATCAACAGTATCTGAGAAGAAGAGGTGTCAGATGAGCTTGAAAACAGGGAAACCCTAAAATAACCAACAGGTCCTCATGGGAACAGTTGGAACTAGGAGAGACTCCAGAATTGCAAAAAATAAATTTCTGTTGTTTATAAGCTACCTAGTATATGGTATTTTGTTACAGTGGCCCTAAAAGACTAAGTGACCATAGTTGATAAATAAAAAAAGAACAAGTAACTGTTTATTTATAACCCAGAGTTAGTTTGGAATTTACTGGGTATTGAAGGAGAGAATGGCATCCTGGGTTGAGAATTCAATCTCACACTCTTGAATGCTTATATGTTTTCTTTGCTGATTTATTTAGGAATTAGGAACATGCCCTTCATGGGTTCCATCACATTCCACTTTCACTGGCCTGATGTTATACTGAAGGACTAGCAGCCTGAATCTACCTCCTACTCCTTAAACTCCCACTACAGGCTTGGCAAGAACCAACATATAGGGGGTGCCAAAATAATGTATACACATTTTCAGAAAGGAAAAAACTTTTAAAATTGTAATACTCAATATATACCGATAACAAAAGATGAATACGAGTCACGTTTGACTTCTGCAATTACAAGAGGTGCTCAAAGTGGTTACCATCAGTGTAATTTTACTACAGTTTTTTTTCTTTTTAAAAATGGGTGTCGTGTGGGGTGTCATGTGGGATCTCTGCTCCCGCTCCCCACAAGAGAACACAGGGTATGGTGAGGCAGAAAAGGAACAACAGCAGAGCCATAGATAGGGGAGTCATATCACTATATTCTCTCTGCCGGCATCCGCCTCTCTGCAATCCGCTCTTGTTAGCTTAGCCACCATCTTCTTGCTAGCCCCCACTTTTCTGCTAGCGTAGCCACAGCAGTTATATTAGTGGCCAGTGGCTCACTGGTTACAGCTGACGGTCAAGTAGCCACAGCTGATGGCCATCTAATCACAGTTGATGGCCATTTACTACCTGTGCCGGTACCTTTCTACGTGAGGCCGAGTGCCTGGAAACTGCACTTTGGGGCTCTGTCCCCACACTCCACCCCTATAGGCTCTTGCCTCACAATCTACGTGACAAGCGTCTTCCACGAGGGGCCCTGTGCGAGGAGCCTGGAGGTGAATGCAATATCCTGGACACAGCCAGGCTCTCTGGGTACAGCCAGGGTTTCTCAGGGCACCACCAGTGCTTCTGGGCACAGCCAGACTTCCTGGGCTTCTTCGGGTACCACCCGTCTCCCCGGACACAGCCAGGGTTTCTCAGGGCACCACCACTCTCTCTGGGCACAGCCAGACTTCCCGGACTCAGCCAGGGTTTCTCAGGGCACCACCACTCTCTCTGGGCACAGCCAGACTTCCTGGGCACAGCCAGGGTTCTCAGGGCACTGCCACTCTCTCTGGGCCTCTCAGAGTACCCTGCTGGAACAACAGCGGCTCACAGTCAAGGTGCTTACATATTCTCGATGGCGGCCGGTCAAGACACAAAAGCAAACATCCACCAGTTCCACTACATGGTGGTATGTTCCCAAACAGTCAAGCGGTCCATTAAATTAGGGATGGAAGGCAATTCCCCATAGTCCATAGTCATTCGCCAGGGCTGTCCTGGGGGTGAGGGACGACCTGGACCTCACCCTCATTTCCCATGGAGGACTCAGCAAGCCTTTCCTCCTGGGACAAGTCCCGCATCCAGGCTGCCTCAGAAAGCACTTCCCAGCCCACAGGGCCGCAACGACCTTCGCTTTCTCCGGTCTATGCTGGTTGGGGAACCGTCCACGTCTTTCCACCCCTCCATAGGCGTCCAGCTCTCCGGCAGCTGCTCCTCCTGGTCTTCCTGAGACTGAATGTTCATACGCACAAACTGCTCCACCGCCCTTCGGAGAGCTTTGGCCGGCACCGTACCCTGCTCGCTGCGCCATTTGTCATGCAGGGTGTCATGCGGGGTCTCTGCTCCCGCTCCATGCACAAGAACACAGGTGTTATGCAGGGCGGCCTGCAGGATCTCTACTCCCGCTCCCCACATAAGAATGCAGGATGTGGCTAGGCCCAAAAGGAACACCCACGGAGCCATATGTAGGGGAGTCATACTACTATATTCTCACTGGCGGCATCTGCCTCTCTGCAATCCGCTCTTGTTAGCTCAGCCACCATCTTCTTGCTAGCCCCCATTTTTATGCTAGCGTAGCCACAGCAGTTATATTAGTGGCCAATGTCTCACTGGTTACAGCTGACGGCCAAGTAGCCACAGCTGATGGCCATCTAATCACAGTTGATGGCCATTTGCTACCTGAGCCAGCACCTTTCTATGTGAGGCCAAGAGCCTGGAAACTGCTTTCTGGGGCTCTGTCCCAAGAGGGGCGGAAAGAAAAAGCACATGCAAGAGAACTAGTATGAGAGCAAGCCAGAACACCCAGTTAAAACTGAGTGAGGGGAATAGGTCAAGCATTCTCATAGGATGAGATGATATTTTTGAAAACTTCATGAAAATAACGTAAGAGGAATCAGCAGGAAGCTAAAAACGTTTTCTCGACTCATCCAT
This sequence comes from Rhinolophus sinicus, assembly GCF_057876585.1. NCBI lineage: Eukaryota > Metazoa > Chordata > Mammalia > Chiroptera > Rhinolophidae > Rhinolophus > Rhinolophus sinicus. Next base: position 62,525,220 of record NC_142508.1, on the reverse strand, counting down.
TTCTCCTAAAAGTTCAGGAAAACTAGTTTCACTTAAAATAATCAACAGAAAAGGATTGTAGTTGAATCCCATAGAAAGTTATTACAAAAAAAATAGTAAGGAGCAGAGTAACATTCCTACAATGAAAGATAAGATATGCCCATAAAATAGATGAACATTATATAGCCTAATATTTCTTTTTTTTTTAATTAAAATGTATTGGGGTGACAATGGATAGTAAAATTACATAGGTTTCAAGTGTACAATTCTGTAATACATCATCTATATATCACATTGTATGTTCACCACCCAGAGTCAGTTCTCCTTCCATCACCATATATTTGACCCCCTCTACCCTCTTCTACTTTCTCCCCTCCCCCTAATATTTCAAAATAAGACAAAAGAAAATTTTAGAAAGATAAATATTTTTTTTAAAAAAGTATCACAATTAGAAATCAGAATTGAGGCAATAGAACAAAATTAGAAATAAAAGTTCACTTCAGAAATGAACAGAAGATGGAAGAAACAGAACAAAAATTCTGTAAGAAAACCGGAAACTGAACAAGAAGAAATTTTAAGATCCAAAAAGAAATTTTTTTCTCTGCTTCCAGCTAGGATGTAGAAAGCGGCAAAGACTCTCACTCCCACCCACCCAAGCAATAAAAAAAATGGATAATCTATGAAATTATAATTTCTTCTTGAATCCACTAGAAAGCTGAGGTTAGGTGACAATGAAGTACCCTGAGTTCTAAAGAGGAACCGGCCCTTCCAAGAAGAGAGGGGGCTCATGGCTGTCTCACCTTTAGAAGAGCACGAGAGAAAGAGGTGGCCACTATAAAAGCCTGTAAGAAGAAATCAACTACAAATTTGGCAGAATAGTAATGGCCACGTGAGGGCATTCACTTGCAGCTCTTCTGCAGGCCTCCACCAGGTGCTCTGAAATACCGCAGGCTTGTGTGGGAGGTGACCAGCTGCGGATCGCAAACAGGCATTACACACTATCTGCTGCCTGGACCCTTCTCTCCTCCAAAGTAAAAGCAACACAGAAGGAAGGGATAGCTAACTGCGTTGCCCCGGGTCACAGGCAAAAGACACTTTGTGGCTTGGGGAGAAGAGCCCTGAGGCAGGGTCAGCAAAAGGTCTTGGGCACAAGGTCCTACACCAATAACAAGCAGATGTCTGCTACCACTGAAGGGAGACGCAGAAAAGTCCTGCCAAGACCAACTATATAAGACAAGGTGGAGTTTGGCTGCCAAGGGGAGGAAGAGCAAGAACTCTGAGAAAGCCCCATCCAAGGTATACAGGACCTCACTAAAACTGAGGCTGGACACACATGATAGAGAACGCCTCCCTATTCTCACCACAGCCTACCACTGAGTGATGAGCAACAACCAGAGTGTGAAGAAAAACCCTCTTCATGATGCAGGCATGCAGGAGTTGCTAAAAGTCTAAGGGGAGAGCAAAAGCACTGGGAAAAACCCTCTGATACCCAAGCCCCCAACCTAAACACAGGGCAGAGCAGCCTGTGATTAGAAGAAATTGAAGTCTGTGGTGTACGGAAGCCAACTCCTGATTTTCTTGACTCAATCCCCTAACAGAGAACGGGCATGCCTATTTCTAGGCATAAATACTATTTACCTTACTACCTACTGATCTACACACAGTGCATCAAAAAAGAAGCAACCAAACATTATGTGACTTATAGAAGAATATAGCATCATTTATAAACTTGCCTTGATAAAAAAAAAAAAAAAAAAAAGAAAATGAACTGATCAAATTCCTAACAGGAGGGGTGACCGGTTAGCTCAGCTGGTTAGAGTGTGGTGCCGATAACACCAAGGTTGCTGGTTTGATCCCCGCAGGGGCCACTGTGAGCGGCACCCTCCTCAAAAAAACAAACAAAAATTCTAACAGGAGACATCTTACACAATAAGCTAAGAACACAAGAGGCTACAACCTTAGGGTTGTGGTAATCCAGAGGTGGAACAGGCCTCCCATAGACTTTACAACCTGGATTCAAATTCCTTAGGAAGTCTATGGAATCTCAAACTTTAAATTTGTTTTTCTGGACTGATAGTCACAGTTATGTGACACAGCAAATGTAAAGCTTCTCTAGAAGAAGGTACATTCATCATATGTCTAAAATTATCTTTAATTTTCAAATACAGTATCCAGCTCATGAAAACAACCAAGTACAAAGGAAATTAGACTCTATGAGTGAGAACTAGCGGACAATAGAAATAGAGCCTCAAAGACTTGGATATTGAAATTATCAAATGCAGATCATAAAATGACTATGTTGATTATATTTGATGAAATAAAAGCTTAAAGATATCTTCTTTGGATGGGAAAGTAACATAAAAATGACAAAAATGATATAAATGAAACTCAATTGATGAATTTCACAGCAGATAGGACATAGCTGAATAATTAGTGATTAGAAACAAATCATAAGAATTTATCAAAATTGCAGAATGGAGAGATAAAATTATTTTAAAAATACAGATGAAAGGGTAAGAAATTAAATTATACAGTGAGAAGACCTGACATATTTATTCAGTGTCTCAGGAGAAGAACAGAAAGAAATTGGTGAAGAGGCAATATTTGAAGAGAGGATAGCTGAGAATTTTCTAGAGATAGTGAAAGACGCAAATCAGAGGTGTAAGTCCAATAAAAAATACAGGAAAAGAAAAGAAAACGAAAACTATACCTAGCCCCATTATGGTGAATGTGCAGAAACCTGAGGCCAAAGTAGGCATAGAATGCAGACTCGTTATTTTCAAAGGAGTACCCATTAGATAGTGATTATGCAACAGCAACAATGGAAGCTGGAAGGCAGTAGAAAGATATTTTAATTGGCTGAAAGAAAATAACTACTAGTGTAGAATCCTATACTCAGGAAAAGTATAAATTTGGAATGTAGGCAAAATAAAGAAATTTCCAAATACACAGTTTGCCACCTGTAGACTGACAAACAGATGTACTTTAGTCATAAGGAAAATGATCCCAGAGAGGAGATTTGATGCAAAAAGACTCTGAATATTTTTAAAGTACTGAACTGTATGTAAATAAATCTGATTATTGATTTCCACCAAAACACTGTTAGAACCAATACATGATCTCAGTAAAGTTGCAGGATACAAAATCAATACACAAAAATCAGTTGTGTTTCTATAAACAAATAACAAACAATAAGAGAAATACAAAACAATCTCATTTACAATACAACTGCATCAAAAAGAATAAAATACCTAGGAATAAATTTAACCAAGGAGGTGAAAGACCTATACACTGAAAACTGTGAAACACTGAAAGAAAGTGAAGAAAATACAAATAAATAGAAGGATATAACTGTGCTCATGGATTGGAAGAATTACTATCATTAAAATATCCACACTACCCAAAGCAATCTATAAATTCAGTGCAATCCCTATCAAAATTCCAATGGCATTTTTCACAGAAAAAGAATAAACAATCCTAAAATTTGCATAAAATCACAAAAAAAATCCCAAACAGCCAAAGCATTCTTGAGAAAGAACAACAAAGCTGGCGGTAACATGCTCCCTGATTTTGAACTACATTACAAAGCTACAATAATTGACCAAGTATGGTGTTGCCATAAAAACAGAGACAAAGATCAGTGGAACAGAATAGAGAGCCCAGAAATCAACCCATACGTATGTGGTCAATTAATCTATGACAAAGGAGCCAAGATTATACAATGGGGCAAGAATAGTCTCTTCAATAAATTGTGTTGTGAAACTGAACAGCCACATACAAATGAAACTGGATCACTATTTTACATTATTCTCAAAAATCAACTCAAAATGGATTAAAGATTTGAATGTAAGATGGAAAAACGTAAAACTCCTACAAGAAAAAATAGGAAATAAGCTCCCTTTTCAACATCAGTCTTGGCAATGATTTTTGGATTTGACACCAAAAGCAAAGGCAATAAAAAGCAAAAATAAACAAGTGGGACTATATCACACTAAAAAGCTTCTGTATAGCAAAGGAAACCATCAACAAAATGAAAAGGCAACATATGGAATGGGAGAAAATATTTGTAAATCATATATCTGACAATGGTTAATATCCAAAATATGTCTACAGAAGGCAAGATCATACAGCAAGGCAAGGTCAAGATGGCAGAGTACATAGATACTGAACTCACCTCCTTCTAGTACATATCAAAATTACAACTAAATATAGAATAGCCACTGAACCACCTGAATACGAGCTTTACAGAATTCCTATAATGACGGATACAAAGAAGTCATGTTGAGATGGGTAGGAGGGGCAGAGACAACATCTAGTCAAGTCCCACATCCACAATGTGTCAATTCACAAACTGGAGGGATATCATAGCTGCAGACGTCACCACAGAGGAGCAAGGGGTCTGAGCCCTACATCAGCACCCCAGCATGGAGAACCTGTGCCAGGAAGAGGAGCCCCCAAAACATCTGGCTTTGAAAAACAGGGAGGATCACATCCAAGAGATATGAAGGACTGTGGGAGAACAAGACACTGCTATTAAAGGGCTCAAACTCACTTGCTGCAAGCTCCCAGCACTGAGGCAGGCTGAGTCAAACTGGGTGGAATTAAATTAACTAACTGAAGGGTGAGAGTTGGAGGGGCAGGGATCAGCGGGAACTCTCTCTGGGGATGGACACACTGGAGGGCGCCATTCCTTTGTTTCTTTTGTTCTGCACTCCATCCATCTAGCTGGCCTTGAACAGGTGGGTGCCAATCTGTCCCTCTCCATTAACCTAACGCCATTTGCTCTGTCCCTACATTCCCCTGAGATCTGGCCCCGCCCAACCCACTAGCCCTAGCCAGAGCCCTTCCCAAGTGCATTCCAGACCCTCCGCACAAGCAGTGGCTGTTCTTGTCTCCTATCACAATTTTTCTCAAGTATGCTCAAGCCAGCACACATGGCAGCCAGCCTCAATTCCTCTCAGAGTCTTTCCTAATTGTGTTCAAGTTGGCACAAGTAGGCCAGCCTTAGCTCCCATCAGAGTCTTTCCCAAGTGTGCTCAAGCCTGGCACAAGCAGCAGTTGCCCTTGGATTGCACTATAGCTCCTACAAACAACAACCCCAGGCCCAGCACAAGAGGCAGCTGGCCTTAGCTTGCACTGTAGCTCCCACCAAATGGCCCCAACACTGACACAAATGCCAACTGGCCTCGGCTCACACTATAGCTCCTAACAGGCAGCCCTAAGACCAGCACAAGTGGCAGGCAGCCTTGGCATGCATCATAGGTTCTACTAAGCAGGCCAAAGTCCAGAGCTAGTGGTGGCCAGCCTTGGCCTGCACCAGAGCCCCTCCCAAGAGGTTCCAGATCTAACACATCCAGCAGCCCACCCCAGCTTCCACCAGAGTCTCACCCAAGTGACTCCACAACTGATCCACTCAATGGGGAGTCTTGCCTAGCACCAGAGCATTTTTAAAGCAACTCTCATTCTGTGGGGCCAGCCCCCCACCCACACACACACACACAAGACTGTACACAGTAGTCATGGATGGTCATCACAGCCAGTTAGCCTGAGGGTCAACCCCACCCACCAGCATACACAGAGCAACTGTAGCCCATGTACAACACAAGGGCATACACAGTCCACACAGGGGTCACTTCTGGAGTACCTGCCTCTGATTAACAGGGAGAATTGCACTACTGTGCACTTCAGGACACCTTCTTTATAAGGTCACTCTTTCAAGATCAGAAGTTGTAGCAGATCTACCTAATACATAGAAATGAATACAGAGAGTCATCCAAAATTAGGAGACAGAGTTTTTCATGTTACAAATAAAATTTAAAAAATGGAACAAAACCTCACAAAAAGAACTAAATGAAAAAGAGATGAGCAATCTACAAGATAGAGAGTTCAAAACAATGATTATAAAGATGCTCAACGAACTTGGGAGAAAATAGATGAACTCAGTGAGAACTTCACCAGAGACAGAAAATAATAAAAAGAACCAATCAGAACTGAAGAATAAAGTAACGGAAATGAAAAAAATACACTAGAGGGCATCAACAACAGATTAGATGACAGAGAAGAACAATTCAGCGATCTTGAAAACAAGGTAGTTGAAATCACCCAATGGGAACAGACAAAAGAAAAGAATAAAAAATGAGGATAATTAAGGAATCTCAGGGACAACAGCAAGTGTACCAACATTAGAATCATAAGGGTCTCAAAAGGAAGAGAGAGAGATAAAGGGAAAGAAAACCTAATTGAGGAGATAATGGCTGAAAACTTCCCTAACCTGGTGAAGGAAACAGACATCCAAGTCCAGGCAGCACAGTGAGTCCCAAACAAGAGGCCCACACCAAGATACATCACATTAAAATGCCAAGAGTTAAAGATAGGGAATTGTAAGAGCAGGAAGAGAAAAGCAGCTAGTTACATACAAGATTTCCCCCCATAAGACTATAACCTGATTTTTCACCAGAAACTTTGAAGGCCAGAAGGGAATGACATAATATATTCAAAGTGACAAAAGGAAAAACTACATCCAAAATATACTGTACCCAGCAAGGTTATCTTTCAGAATTGGAGAGAAAGAGCTTCCCAGATAAGCAAAAGCTAAAGGAGATCATCACCACTAAACTGGCACTACAAGCAATGTTAAAGAGACTTCTATGAACAGAAAAGAAAAGGTTAAAACTAAAAATAAGAAAATATAGGAAAGAAAAATTGCACTAATAAAGGCAAATATGTAATAAAATTAGATCAACCAATTATAAAGCTATTATGATGGTTAAAAGACAAAAGTAGTAAGATCATGTGTAACTACAACAGTAAATTAATAGATACACACACAAACAAAAGATATATAATGTCAAAAACATAAATAGGGGGAGAGGGTGAGTAAAAAATGTAGTTCTTTTAGAATACATCTGAACTTCAGAGACTATCAACTTAAACTACACTGTTAAAATATAATTTGTTATATGTGAATCTCATGGTAACCACAAACCAAAAACCTGTAATAGACACACAAGAAATAAGGAGAAAAAAATCCAACAAATTACTAAAGAAAGTCATCAATGTATAACAGAAGAGAGCATGAGAAGAAAAGAACAGAGAAAAAGTATAAAACCAACCAGAAAACATTAATACAATGGCTAAAACTATATACCTATCAATAATTACTTTAAATATAAATGGACTAAATTCTCCAATCAAAAGACATAGGGTGGCTTAATGGATAAAAAAACAATAATAATTAAAAAATGACCCACAGATCAAAAGACACACACAGATTCAAAGTGCAGGGATGAAAAAAGATATTTCATGCAACTATAAACAAAAAAATCTGGGGTAGCAATACTTACACTAAAAAGACTTTAAAACAAAGACTGTAACAGGAGACAAAGTAGGACACATATAATGATAAACAGATTAATCCAACAAGAGGATATAACACTTGTGCCCATCTACATACCCAACATAGCACCTAAATATATAAAGCAAATATTAACAGACATAAAGGGAGAGACTAACATTGTCACAATAAAAGTATGAGGATTTAACACTCCATTTATATCAATGGATAGATCATCTAGACAGGAAAAATAAAAAAGGAGCCTTAAATGACACATTAGACCAGATGAAATTAATAGGTATTTTAGAACTTTCTATCCAAAACAACAGAATACACATTCTTTTCAAGTGCACATAGAACATTTTCCAGAATAAACCACATGGTAAACCACAGAATTATTATCAATAAATTTAAGAAGACTGAAATCATATCAAACAACTTTTCCCCGTCACAATGGTATGAAAGTAGACATCAATTACAAGAAGAAAAGTAGAAAAAAAATGCAAGCATATGGAGACTAGACATGGCACTAAACAACCATTGGATTAATTAAGAAATCAAGGAGGAAATTAAATAATATCTTGAGAAATAAGAAAATAAAAAGACAATGATCCAAAAGCTATGGGACACAGGAAAAGCAGTTCTAAGAGGGAAATTCATAGTAATAGAGGCTTACCTCAAGAAACAAGAAACATCTCAAACAATCTAACTTTACACCTAAAGAAACTAAAAAAAGAATAAACAAAGCCCAAAGTCAGTCAAAGGAAGAAAATAATAAAGATCAGAGCAGAAATAAATAGAGACAAAAAAAAAAAAAAGAGGAAAAGAAAGAAAGAAAATATCATAGAAACTAAAAGCTGCTCTTTGAAAAGATAAAATTGATAAACTTTCAGTCAGACTAATCAAAAGAAAAAAAAAAGAGATAAGGACCAAATAAATAAAATCAGAAATGAAAGAGAAGTGACAACTGATACCACAGAAATACAAAGAGTTATACAATAATACCACAAATAATCATACACCAACAAATTGGACAGCCTAGAAGAAATGAATAAATTATTACAAATATACAATCTTCTAAGACTAAATCAGGAAGAAATAAAAAATCTAAACAGACAAATCACTAGTAACAAAATTGAATTAGGAATGAAAAAACAAAAGCCCTGGACCAGACAGCCACACAGGTTAACTCTCCCAAACATTGAAAGAGGAATTAATACCTATTCTCCTCAAATATTCTTAAAGAAAAGAAAAGTAAGAGGAAAGCTTCAGAATCATTCTACAAGGCCAGGATTACCATGATATCAAAACCAGACAAAGACACTACAAAAAGTAAAATAAAATTACAGGCTATAGAGCAATATCCCTGATAAACATAGATGCAAAAGTTATTAACAAAATATTAGCAAATTGAATTTAGCAGTACATTACAAAGAGCATACACCACAATCAAGTGGAATTTGTTCCAGGAATTCAAGGACAGTTCACTATCTAAAAATCAATCAATGTGATGTACCATATTGACAGAATAAAAGACAAAAGCCACATGATCATCTCAACAGATGATGCAGAAAGAATATTTAACAAGATACAACATGCAATTATTATAAAAACTCTAAATAAAATGGGTATAGAAGGAAAGTATCTCAACATAATAAAGGCCATGTATAATAAACCCTCAGCTAACATCATATTCAATGGTGAAAAACTGGAAGCTTTACCTCTAAGATCAGGAAGAAGATAAGGATACCCATTCTCACTACTGTTATTCAACACAGTACTAGAAGTCCTAGCAAGTGCAATTAGGCAAGAAAAGGAAGTAAAAGCCATCAAAAATGGAAAGGAAGAAGTAAAACTGTCACTATCTGCAGATGACATGTTTTATATATAGAAAACTCTACAGGCTCCACACACACACACACAAAAAAACTATTAAAAATAATAAACAAATACAGTAAAGTTGCAGGATACAAAAGCAATATACACAAATCTGTTGCATTCCTATATACTAATAATGAAATATCAGAAAGAGAAATGAAGAAAACAATCTCATTTACAACTGCAACAAAAAGAATAAAATACCTAGGAATAAACTTTACAAAGGAAGTGAAGGACCTGTACACAGAAAACTATAAGACATTGTTAAAAAAAATTGAAGACACAAAGAAATGGGAAAATATTCTGTGTTCATGGTTTAGAAGAATTAACATTGTTAAAGTGCCCACATTAGCTAAAGCAACCTACAAATTCAATGCAAATCCTATCAAAATCCCAATGGCATTTTTCACAGCAATATAACAAAAATTTCTCAAATTTGCATGGAACCACAAAAGACTGCAAATTGCCAAAGCAATCCTGAGGAAAGAAGGAACAAAGCTGGAGGTATCATACGTTCCAATTTCAAACTACACTACAAAGCTATAGTAATCAAAACAGCATGGTATTGGCAGAAAAACAGACACAGACTAATGGAATGGAATTGAGAGCCTACAAATAAACAGAAATATATGGGCAACTAATTTATGACAAAGGAGCCTAGGATATACAATGGAGAAAGGAAAGTCTCTTCAATAAATGGTGTTGGGAAAATTGAACAGCCATGTGCAAAAGAATGAAACTAGACTACTATCTTACATGATGAAGAAAAATTAACTCAAAGTGGATTAAAGACTTGAATGTAAGGACTAAAACAATAGAATACATAGGAGAAAACATAAGCACTAAGCTTCTGGACATTGATTTCAGAGGTATTTTTGTGAATTTGACTCCAAAGGGAAGGGAAACAAAAACAAAAATAAACAAATGGTAATATATCAAACTCAAAATTTTCTGCATAGCAAAAGAAACCATCAACAAAAGAAAAAGGCTACCAACTGAATGAGAGAAGGTATTTGCAAATGATACTTCTGATATGGTGTTAATATCAAGATATATAAAGAACTCATACAATTCAACAACACCAACAAAAAACAAACAACCCAAGTTTTTAAAATTGGGCAGAGGATCTGAATAAAATTTCTCCAAGAAAGACAAACAGATGGCCCACAGACGTTTAAAAATAAGTTCAACATCACTAGCTATTAGGGAAATGCAAATAAAACCACACTGAGATATTATCTCACACCTGTTAGGATGCCTATTATCCAAAATACAAGAAATAACAACTGTTAAGGAAGATGTGGAGAAAAGGGAACCCTCCTACATTGTTGCGAGGATTGTAAATTGGTGCAGCCACTATAGAAAACAGTATGGAGGCTCCTCAAAAAATTAAGAATAGAAGTACCACATCATCCAGCAATTCATCTTCTGGGTATGTACCCCCAAAATATGAAAACAGTAATTCATAAAGATATACGTACCCCTATATTCACTGCAGCATTATTTGTAATAGCCAAGACATGAAAACAATCTAAATGTCTATTAACAGATGACTGGAAAATGAAGATATGGTATATATACATAAAGGGATATTACTCAGCCATCAAAAAGATGAAACGTTGCCATTTGTGACAATATGGATGGATCTTGAGAGCATTGTGCTAAGTGAAATAAGTCAGAGGGACAAGGACAAAGATTGTATGATTTTACTCATATGTGAACTATAAAACAAAAATAACACATAAACAAAACAGACAAAAACAAACTCATAGATACAGACAACAGAATGGTAGTTACCAGAGGGAAAGGGTTGTAGGAGGAGCGTGAATTGAGTAAAGGAGGTCAAATATATAATAATAAAAGGAAACCAGACTTTAGGTGGTGAGCCTGCAATACAGTATACAGATACCAATTATAATGTTGTACACCTGAAATTTATATAATGTTATTAACCAACGTACCTCAATAGCTGTAATTTAAAACAAAGTAAGGTGACAATCATATTCTGACTCTCATGGACTGACACTCTGTTTGTACAACTACATAATATCTAGACCTCTAATATCCTGTGTGGACAAAATTTTGTCAGCTGGGCAGGAAACAGGTTATCCTTCTATACAGTGAAATAAACTATAAAAGATTTCTTCCTGTTTACCAGGCAGAGCAAAACGATATTGCTTCCTTTAAATCTGGTTTGTTTCCTGATTTCTTACCTACCCAGCTCTTCAACCTGGATCTTCAACCTGAGGCTGGAACTGATTGGGACTTTGAAATGCTTTATTATGGTTCGTTCTTTTTTTTCTAATAAGCACAATGGTTTACTCCCTTTTGAGGCAGGAGCCCCGTGTAATGAGTTGGTGCTTCTGTTAACTCTAAGAACCCTTAATTATTTCCACCATTTTCTCCATGTATTTCCCTCAATGACTGTGTGAATTGGAGGCAGGCTGCTGGTTGTAAAAGATTGGAAAACTCTCTGGCCTTCCCTGTTGGCAAGGAACTGAAATCTGCAGCATCTGTATTCATGGAAAGAGTATCCTATCTTGGAGTTTGTGCAGTACCTTCTGTTTTTAGTTTACTGGTGATCGGGGCACATCACAAGAACTTGGAGTGCAGCTAAAGCCAAATCAGACTTGACAGAAAATTATTAGCAGGGTACAGAAGGAAAAAAGATCCTCCTTCCTTTCTGTAATCAGGTTAATATGTGCATGGAATGTTTCACTTAAAAAGGTAGTGTGTTTTGGCAAAGCTGGTTTCTTAAGTAGAATTTCAGTTCCCATTATGTGAGGCTATCCATTGCTGCGCTGGCAGGGCCTTTGATCAGTGAACTCAGTGGGGGAGAAGGGCATAGGCATATTAATAACTTCAACATGTGGCCCTTCAGCCCAGCTGTACCCTCGTCTTGGAAAAAGGCCAACTATAAAAGGTTTTCTTAACACAACCTATGTATGCATACTTTGGAAAGGGGTAAAGAAAAGATAGGGGTTCAAAGAGGGAAATCAAATCTGGTTTTATGGTAGTTCTTTCTCTTGTCCCTGTTCCCTATTTGGAGCACTCTGCTACTACATATTTGGATACTACGGACTCTGGCTCCCTCCTTGACTTTTACTATCTTCGTTCCTTCTACTATAATGTTATAAAAATTAAAGCTGCTGGTTTAATTTACATACCAGCTCAGGACAAGGTTAGGGAGAGGCACGAGGCTCTGTAAGAGTCTATAGGGATGAGAGATTAATGGGAACCAGGTGCCTGAAATAGGAGCCCAGGGTCCATTTTGCCAGGACTGTATCTTTTGCCCTTTCCCCCATGCATTGGTATTTCTGACTGTTTTATTTTAACAATCACAGGCCTTAGGCCTCATTAAATTATTGCCACAGACTAGAGCCCAACCTGCTCGCTTAGTGTGTGTTAACTTGTAGTATTTCATACCATTCTTTCATTTTCTTCTTCTGTGCTGTTCATTTGCCATGTATCCCTGTCTGGTCCTGAAAAGGTTCCTGAGTAACTCTATATCGTAGTCATGGAGAACAAGCTTTGCTCATCACCAGTGGCTTTTCAACAACAATCTCAACTGACACTTATCTCCCATTCGCATTCTCTCTCCCTCCCTTTTCCTCCTTCGATTTTATGTTATCATTTCCTTGATCCTAACCTTCGATACTTCCAATTTCATAACTGCCTGATACTGACTTGTCACAAAGAAATGACCCCAGAGGTGGGATGTGATACCCAAGAGCTCTGGATTAGTTAGAATAAAGATTTGACTTCTGTAACAGAGGTAAAAAAAAAACAAAGGCTTAAACAAGATAGCAGTTGATGTTTGTGTCATATAACATTCCAAGCATGAGCAGTGTGGGGCTGAAAAGGTGGCTCCATTGTTTCAGGTACCCTGACTCCTTCTATCCTGCTTGCTTTCTTATTCTCAACACACAGCTTCCATCTTACAGTCTAGGGTTGCTTCTCCAGCTCCTGTGCCCACATTCCCATTCCTGCCGGTAGGAAAGGGGAAAAGTGAGAGGAAGTCACGCTTCTTCCATTTTAAAGGTGTTAAGTTGTACTTACGACTTCTCACGTTCCATTGTCCTGAAACAAATCACGTGTCCACACTTAGCTGCCAGGGTAACTGGGACATGAATTCTTTAGCTGCTGGTCTTTGCCACAGAAGCCTGCTTGGCATTTTGTTTCAGATAACAATGGGCACTGTAAAATTGTGAGAGAGTTATAAATTGAACTAGCACAGTTGTGCTGTCTTCTTGGAAAAGGTGAGAAGTAGAAGAAAAGTACAGGTAATAACTAATGTGATGGTGATGTTTTTTTGTTTGTTTTTGAACCGCTGTTCTTTGATCACCTGACTCATTTATTCATCTAACAAAGCAAGCATGCCAGGTGCTGTAGAAGGCTCTGGGCCGACAGAAGCATTGCCAACACAGGTCCTGCCTTTGTGTATCTTCTCACAGGCATGTGAAGGAATCAGACAACAATGCACACGTGTGTGGACAGGGGACTTCAGTGGAACTCTCAGAAGGAGTTTGTTCAGCAGATGAAGGGAAAAGAGCTAAGTAGGAATGAGACAATAAAAAGCCTTGTATTTCACAATGAGAAGATTCAAATTTATCCTTCAAAAAGCTATAGTGAGATACCAAAGATAATTTAGCAAAGAATAACATGAATAAATCTCCTTTTTAAGGGTATGATTCCTCTATAAAAGAGATACTTGATCAATTTGACTATATGAAAATTTAAAAAGTCTACTTGGCACAAACATCACGAACAAAATCAAAAGATGAATGGTGAAGTGAGAAAATTATTAACCACACATGACAGAAAAAGGGCTAATTTCTTCATGTAATACAAAAAATCTAAATACTAATAATATAAAAGCTATGAACAGATCCTTCACAGAAAAAAATGTGCTCAACATCTCTTTAAAAAACCAAAATAAAAACTTGACATATTATGTCCAAAGTTTGGTAAAACACCATATTGGTAAAGATTGTGGGAAAAAGGCACTTAGGGCAAAAAAGCATTAGTCCACAGTAAAAGGAGTACTCTGGAATAAAAACAGCATACCCCATTGTGGTAAATCCTCTAAAATAACTTCCAGTGATGTCTGCTTCCTGGTATTGGATAACCTTGTGTGATCCTCTCCCCTTGAGTGTGGATTGGACCTAATGACTCTCTTTTAACCAAAATAATATGGCAAAACCGATGAGGCGTCATTTCCAAGATTTAGTTGCAAAAGGACTCTGGCTTCCATTTTGCTCATTCTCTCTCCTGCTCTCTTACTCACACTGAGGGACATCAGCTACTGCATTATAAACTATCTTTGGAGAGGCCCATGTGGCAAGGAGCTGATATCTCTGGCCAATGGCCAGTAAGCATCTCAGACCTGTCAACTGCATGTGAGTGAGCTTGGACATGGATCTTCCCAGGCGAACAGTTAGATTGCAGCCTTATGAGAGGCTCTGAGCCTGAGGACCTAGCTCAGCCACATCGGATTCCAGTGTGAGAGAACACGTGTTTGTTGTTTGAAGCCACTAAGCTTTGGGACATTCCATTATACAGCGACAGGTAACTAATTCAGATTTTGATACCTGGAATTGGGGTGCTGCCTTGGCTTTGGAACCAGGCAGTGGATAGAACCTGGAAGGATTTTGAGGCGCATATTAGAGAATGTTTAAATTGCTTTGAACAGCAAATTAGAAATCTGGACTTTGATGATGCTGCCACTAAGGGCACAAAATGAAGCGAAGAACATGTTATCAGAAAGTAGAGGAAGCAGGATCCTTGTTCTGTAATAGCAGAAAGCTTAGCAACATGGAAAGCAGGATATGTGTTGAATGAACTGAGTGACCCAGCTTAGATTCCCAAACAAATTGCTAAAGCTGCTGCTTAATCTGTTCTTGCTGCTTATAATAATAAAAAGAGAGTGCCGAGTGCTACACTGAAGGAAAAATGGTTAAACAAAAAGGAATCAGAACTGGAGGATTATGACAAGATGGCAGAGTAGGAAGCACCAGGGATTCATCTCCCTACCTAGACAATATTTGTCCTGCAGAATCTGTCTGATGTGACTATTTTGGAACTCTAGAGCTTAATCAAAGGCTTGCAACTTCCAGGGGAAGACTTGGACAGTAAATCAATTTAGGTCAATTTCAAGTCTTAGTTTGGCAGCAACTACCCATTGCCCACCCCATAGACCAGTGACAGGCAACCATATACATTCTAAGAGCAGCTTGCATGCAGCTTGCAGAGCCAGGGTAGGCAATAAGAAACCTGTCCTCCAAATATTGGGGATCTATGCTCTGATCACTGATTGCTGCTTCTGATTGTATACATGTGGACACAGACATGGGCAACCATTGTGGCAACCCTCACTGTCATTGCTGTAATCCCATTCCCTCCAGATGAAACAACTTCTACAAGATTTAAAGGTGGGCAGATTGTCCCCCTTTCATTTTTCTTTTTGGTATTATTGTAAATGGGATTGTTTTCTTAATTTCCTTTTTGGATTCTTCATTGTTAGTGTATGGAAATACAACTTATTTTTGAGTACTGATTTGTATCTTGGTATTTTGCTGAATTCATTTATTCTAACAGCTTTCTTATGGAATTGTTAGGTTTTCTGCATATAAGATCAAGTCTCCTGTGAACAGAGATACTTTTACTTCTGTTTTTGCAATTTGGATGCCTTTTCTTTTTCTTGTCTCATTGCTCTGGCTGGAACTTCTGTTACTCTGTTGAATAGAAATGCCCAAAGCAGTGTATGACTTTGTTCCTGATCTTAGAGGAAATCTTTCAGTCTTTTACCATTGAGTGTGATGTTTGCTGTGGGTTTTTCATGAATGGGTTTTATTATGTTAAAGTAGTTTCCTTCTATTCCTAATTACTGATTATTTTTTAACATTAAAGGAAATCCTACCATTTGAGACATTGATGAACGCTGAGTTATGCTAAGTGAAATAATTCAGACAAAATTCTTTTGTGCCTCCTATATCCCACCTTTTTGAACAAAAATGTCTGTAGTGGTTATCCTATGCCTGTCCCACTATTGTATGTTGGGTATAAATGGAGAGGAGTTCTACAGAATGAGAGGAACTGCAAGAGGTGTTCCTAAAGAATTACACCTGAGGAGGCTCAACTATGCCTGGATATGATTTTAGATGACAAGGTTCTGAACTGCGATTTGATGCTGTAACTGGATGAGATTTTGGGGGACCTAGGTAAGGGGATGAATGGAGGCATTTTGCATGTGCAGGGGACATAAGAAAGACATAATAAACAGCTTCAAAAATGGCCCCAAATGATACCTGATTTCTTATACTTATGTCCTTGTGCAATCCTGTCTGCTTGAGTATGGTTTGGAACTACTGACTCTCTTATAAACAAGAATATGGCAAAGTGATAAGATATCAATTCTGAGATTAAGTTACAAAAGGACTATGGCTTCCATCTTGATCACTCTCTTGCTTTCTCCCTCATTCACTCTGAGGCTGACCAACTACTATGTTCTAAGTTGCCCTGTGGAGAGACATACGTGGCAAGGAGCTGGTATCTCTAGCCAATGCCAGTGAGGACCTGAGGCCTCACATCAGCCAGGTGAGTAAGGTTGAAAGCAGAGCCTCACTCAGTTGAAATTTAATATCACTGTTATCCTGGCTGCCACCTCAACTGCAGTCTGTGAGAGACCCTGACCTAGAGGGCACAACTAATCTGTGCCTGAATTCCTGGTCCACAGAAACTGTGAAACAATGAATGTATGATGTTTAATGCTGCTATATTCAGGAGCACTTGTTATACAACAATAAATAATACACCCATAGTGAAGATCTAACAATCAGTAATACTTATGTTCAATATGTTACTTAACATACATTTTAAATATATATATATATATATGTATATATATATATATATATATATATATATATATCTTGTTTTCCCAAAAATAAGACCTAGCCGGACAATCAGCTCTAATGTGTCTTTTGGAGCAAACATTAATATAAGACCAGCATTATATTATATTATATTATATTATATTATATTATATTATATTATATTTTATTAGACCTGGTCTTATATTATAGTAAAATAAGACCGGGTCTTCTATTAATTTTTGCTCTAAAAGACACATTAGAGCTGATTGTCTGGCTAGGTCTTATTTTGGGGGAAACACCATATATATATATATATATATATATATATATATATATGTATATGTATATGTATATGTATATGTATATGTATATGTATATGTATATATATATATATACACGCACACACACACATATACACCCTACACACTACACACACACACACACACACACACACACACACTGTCTTTTTAAGAACCTTGGAACATTGACAAAAGTTAACTATATATCAGTCATCAAAAAAAAAAAAAATCAATAAATTCCAAGATGTAGAAATAGTACAGATAAAATTCTCTGAATGAATGAGGAAAAACACCCTGGAAATATTTTTAGGACTTTTATAAGAACTATTGGGACAAAAAGGAAATCAAAACCAAAATTACACAATTTCTTTAAAAAACACACAAAACACAACAGAAAAGCATATGTCAAACCATATAGGATAACCAGTGTTCAGAGAAAAATATGTAACCTTAAATATTTAGGTTAATTTATAAGTTATTCACATAAGAATAAAATTTTAAATTCCCAATTTAAGAAACTGGAGGGCACCAACAAACCATTTAGCTAATAAATAGTCTACCCAAGAAAAAGGATAGAAAATATAAATAGCATAAAATTGAAAATGGGGAAATAACATTTGTAATATATGTAAGTCACATTATTATGGTGTACACTCAAGTTATACAATGCTGTATGTTAATTACATCTCAATAAAACTGAAAGAAAAAAGAATGGGGAAATAACAGATTCAGAGGAAATATAAAACACATTATAACAGATTATTTTAACTCTCTATATATTTGAAAATATTGAAATGGATGGATTTTAAGGAAAATATAAATCATAAAAATGTACCTCCAGAGGACAGAGCAAATCTAAATAGATTAAGTACCACTGGAAAAAAAAAAAATTTTTTTTAATTATCAAAGAGCTACCATTCTCCCTCAAAATACACCAAGCCATGAAGTTTTCAGTAGTTCACTTTTCACCACCATTATTTGGTAGTATTTTAGAAAAAGCAGCTGATGCAATTAGGCAAGAGAAAGAAATGAGTCTTAAACTAGAAATAAGAGCAACACTGTCCTTGTTTACAGGAGGCGCCATGCCTTTTAGGCCTGTCAGGTTCTGTAGGCAACACTTCCATCACTAGGACTACTACTCTGGCCCACATATTAGATAATCCAGAAGGCTGCCAGCTTCGAATGGGCCCAGGAACATGAAAGCGCTCTGGAGAAGGCACAGGCTGTGGTGCAAGTCGCTCAGCATAGTCCAGCAGAGCCTAGGGTGCTGTAGGTATCAGTTGTGATAAAAGGAGCAGTTGTTTGTAGCAAGCCCTACAGGAAGAATCACAACATAAACCCTGAGGTCCTGGAGCAAGGCCACGACATATGCAGCATAAAATTACATGACTTTTAAAAGCAGCTTCTGGCATGATACTGGGACCAACCAGATAGAACACTTGACCCTAGGACATCTAGTGACCATATGTCCAGAACTGTTGAACTCAGCATGTCATAAAGTTAAGTTGGCCCACCAGTCATCCATTATAAGTTAGAAATAGTACATATAGGATAATCATGACCAGGACCATGGGATACATGTAAGCTGCATGAGGAGATAGACCAGACCCCTGTATCATTCACCGTAGTTCACCAGAACCTCTCCCTCAGCTCACATCTATTGCCTATGTACAACCTATGCACAATGCACCGATATACACCTATGTAAACCATATGAAGGAGGTCTTGAGAGCCTGAGTTTTGAGGTAATGAAAGGATTAGACTCAAGCTAAAAATAGATGGCAGCTGCATTACAGCCTCATTCAGAGGTGGCCCTGAAAGACAGTGAAGAGAGAAAATCTTCCTGATGTCAGAGCTTCCGGCAGTGGCCATCCACTTTGTGTGGAAAGAGAAGTGGGTTGTGGTGATGATACATCATGGGCCAGGGCTACTGATCAGGGACCTGGAAGGTAAAATATTGAAAGATTAGAGATAAGGAGTCCTGATGGAAAGGCATATGGATAGGCCTGAGAGTAGGCATGAAGTGTGAAGAACTTGGTATCACACATTAATGCTCACCCGGAAGCATCTATGGAAGGAGCATCAAACAACCAAGAAAACAAAATGACTTGGTAAGTTAATATTAGCCCATTTTTATCATTGGCCATGCAGCACAATGGGCTTATGAATGAAGTCACCAGAATGGCAGAGTTGGAGACTATACGTGGGCCCAGCAGCATAAACTCCCATTAACCAGCACTGATCTAGCTACTGTTGCCTGTAAATGTCCAACCTGCCAGCAACAGACACCAATGCTGAACTTCCAATATGGCAACCAGGCCTTTAGATGGACAGTTGATTATACTGGGTTCCTTTCATACTGGAAGGGCCAGCAGTTTTTTTCTCAGAAATTGATGCCTAGTCCAGATGAGAGTTTGCCTTTCCGTCCCTCAAGGCCGCAGCCAGAACTACTATCTAGGGGCTTAAGGAACATCTAATCTATAGGCATGGAATCCCACACAATAGAGTATCAAACCAGGGAATCCACATTACAATAAAGGGAATGCAGAAGTGGCCCATGGGATCCTCCTCACTTACCACTTACTGCACCAGCTAGGAGCTGCCAGTCTAATAGAGCATTGGACTAGACTACTGAAGGTACAGATGAAGCACCAGCTCAGAGGCAATACCCTCCAAGGATGGAGAGCCATCCCCCAAGTCATGGTATATACATGGAATCAGCGACCTTTATCTGGTGCTTGTGTCCTCAGCAGGAAACAGGATCCAGGAACCAAGGAGTGGACGCAGGTGGGGGTCCCATCTTACATCTCCTCCAATGACCTACACCAGGGGATTCTGAGTTTCCCAGCTCCACAATTCTGGGCTCTACAGAATTAGAGGTCCTGGTCCCCCAAGAGGGAACATTCTCACCAGGATATATAGCAAGACTCCCTTCAAATTGTTATTTTTGAGCTACAATCTACAGTTGCCACATGAACACTCTGGGCTCCTTGTAAGAGGAGTCACCACCTAGTCTGGGAACATTACCTTAAACAGCAGAAGAAACTAGGGTTTCTGTTACACAATGGGGCAGAAAGAAATATGTGTGACACTCAAGTCATATAATTTAGCATCTCCTGGTATTTTCTTGCCCAATTGTGACTGAACTGTCAAGGGCATGAATCCCAGCCTACGAAGATTATGGTTAGCAAGGACCCAGGCAGGCCCCTCAGGAATGAGGGTTTTGGTCACCTGACCGGGCTAGTCACTGAGACAAGCAGAGCTTATAACTAAAGGTGAGGGAAATTTACAATGGAAAGTGGAAGCTGAAGACAACGAGTTACCTGTTGTAGTCCTGAGATCAATTTACAGCAGTGAGGTTGTAGATCATCCCGCTAATTTCCCTATTCTAAGCTTCCCCTCAGGAATAGAGGCCCCCAGAGTCCGGGAGGAGCTGCTGCTTCGTGGGTGTGAAGGAGTAGAGATGTGCACAACACAAGGGGTGCTTTACAGCAAACTCAGAGAAGTGCTACTCAGATTCTCCTACACGAAAGGATTTGCTGCCTGGCTCTAAAGCTGAGCGGTGTGGTTAGTTAACAATCTCCAGCTAATAGTTTCTGCAGGGTCTGCTTTAACAGGGTCATGCTCTTCTCAGGGCAGTACCTGAGCAATGACTAAACAAAGCAGTGGTAGCTAAAGTCAGTCCCAGCAATGACTGGTGGTTCCAGAGCCCATCTAATGCCTAACAAACGCGAGTCTTCTCCAATAGGAAATCTTGGCTCTGGAGCTCCTCACTGGAGACTGGGCCAGGCCAGTATGTGTAGCCTGATCCCTTCCTTTCCCTGCCAGATTGAGCTTCTTCCATTTCCTTTCAAAGGTGTTATTCATACTCCTAACTCCATCTCAGCAACTACTTCCCAGAGAACCCAACCCATGTCACTGAGGTAAGCCTGATACTTTTTCTCCTTGTAAGTGACTTAATCTTTTTTTGCCTGACTACCTGAAAAATTCATTATGTTTTGGAATCTAGTAACTTTGCTAGTATAAAGTTCACTTTGACTAGTTGGGATCAATTTTGTTGAGCACACACACCCATAGTGAGTGGCCCTTTCAATATGCAATAAGACTTAAAACTTTCACTTTGGGAATGTTTCTTGTATTATATCTTTAAACATTTGTTCTATTTTGTTGTTTTTGCTGTCTTCTTCTGAGACTACAATTATGCATATTAGATCTCCTTTGTCTTATATATCTATCTTTTTCTCCATCAAACTCTTTTAAACCAATTCATTTTTATTTAGTATTGTTCAATTTATTCGTTTTTCTCCTCTGTTTGCTTTTACAAATGTTAATTCACTCTATGTTCAATGTTATCTTCATCCATTTTTTTTCTTCTACTTCTTCCCAGAGTAATTATAGCCAATGTTTTATTTCCTCCTGCTGTTTCACCATCACTTCATTGTCTTCTTGCATTTATGCCTTGTGGCCTTCATTCTAGAAGAGATTTCTTCATTCTTTATATTTTTTGTTTTCGTTTAAGTTATTCCTTATTTATCTCCTTGAGCACCCTAAATATATTTACTTTTAAGTTCCATGACATTAATTCTGTCTGGAGTGAATTCGTATTCTGATTAATTTGGTTGGCTTCAATCTCTTCTGGAATTTTGATCTATTTGGAGGCTTAGTTCCCCCACCCCACCCCCCTCTCTTCCTCCAGTGTTTAACCCAATCCCTAATCAGGTAGTTTTACATTTACCTCCAACCAAATCCTGATCCCCCAATCCGGAATGAGGTCTCATAATGGCATGTTAGGCTTACAACTGATATTGGGGATAGACCTGATGCTGTCACAAAGCGTACAGGCAGCTTGGTTCTGCTCTCGTTAGAAGGATGTATCTTCCTTCAAATGGATCTTGAAGTTTTCTGAAAGTCACAGCCCAATGTAGTGACAGGAAACTTTTCTTCCCCAGCCTGCTTTCATGAGAAGATGAACTCTTGTCCCAGCCCCTGGACGCACGTGGTAATCCAAATCCATACCCCTGGCTCATAGGGCACTTTAAAGACTCCTTATCTCACAGGGGCTAACCTCCTGGCAAATATTGGGGGCCCCCTGCCCCATTTTAAAAACCCACAACACAAAAGGGCACTGACTTCTGCTCCACTCATTGTTTTGCTTTTCTGTTCTATATTTGGGCCACAGAGATATTTTTCTGAGTTTACCTGTGTCTTCGATGTTTTAATATTTTTTAACATTACTAAGAGTTAGAGTTTCCTATCATAAACTTAAGGAGTCACTGTGATTGTAAATTCCCTAAAAGTGGCACTTAAAATATGAATTACTTAAGAAATTTTTTTTTGACAACTGCAAGAACATTTGGGGAAAAAAAAATAAAATGGGATCCCTGCTTCATATCTCTTACTAAAATAAATTCTTGATGGATTAAAGATGTAAACTTTAAAATGAAGCCACTAAGCTGTTAGAAAAAAACCTTAGGGTAAACAAAGATTTCTTAAACAGCACACAGAAAATCCTAAAGGAAAATATTAATAAATTTGACTACATTATAATTAAGAACTTTTGTTTATCAAATACATCATTAAGAGAATTAAATGGCAAGTCAAAAAGTGGGAGATGATATTTGCGATACATATGTTCAATAAAGAACTGATATGCAGAACATATATTTTTTAAACTACAGATCAATAAGAAAAAGACATTTTAAAAAAATTATTTTAAATAGGCAAGAGAGTGGAACAGGCACTTCCCAAAATAGGATATCCAAGAGTCTAATAAATATATGAAAAAGTGCTAAATATCATCATCAGAGAAATGCAAACAAAAATCAATGAGAAACTACCATAAACCCAGAAGTGTGTTGGTGAGGATGTGAAAAACTAGAACTCTAAAACACTGCTGGTGGGAGTATAAAATAGTAAACCCACTTTAGAAAACTGATGATATCTACTAAGACTAACTATAGGTCTATCAAAGAGCATATACTGTGTTTCCCCGAAAATAAGACCTAGCTAGACCATCAGCTCTAATGCGTCTTTTGGAGCAAAAATTAATATAAGACCTGGTCTTATATTATAAAGACCTTGTCTTATAGTAAAATAATACCGGGTCTTATATTAATTTTTGCTCCAAAAGATGCATTAGAGCTGATGGTCCGGCTAGGTCTTATTTTCGGGGAAACATGGTAGATTAAATCATAGGCCCACCCAAAGTCACATGGCAAGGAAGTGGAGGAAATGATGTCTACCTGATGTCAGAGGCTTTCTTTTCTTTTTTTTTCTTTTTTTTAATAACAGGACTGTATTGGGGAACAGCGTGTACTCCCAGGACTTTTTTTTTTCTCCAAGTCAAGCTGTTGTCCCCTCAATCCCAGTTGTGGAGGGTGCCATTCAGCTTCAAGTTGTTTTCCTTTCAGTCCTAGTTATGGAGGGCGCAGCTCAGCTCCAGGTCCAGCTGCTGTCACCAGTTGCAGGGGGCGCAGCCCACCATCCCTTGCAGGAGTCGAACCGGCAACCTTGTGGTTGAGAGGATGCGCTCCAACCAACTGAGCCATCCAGGAGCTCAGCGGCAGCTCAGCTCAAGATGCTCAGCTCAAGATGCTGTGTTTAATCTTAGTTGCAGGGAGCGGAGCCCACCATCCCTCGCGGGACTTGAGGAGTTGAACCAGCAACCTTGTGGTTGAGAGCCCACTGGCCCATGTGGTAATCGAACCGGCAGCCTTTGGAGTAAGGAGCATGGAGCTCCAACTGCCTGAGCCACCGGGCCGGCCCAGAGCCTTTGTTTTTTACAGCTACCCTGCTCTGCCACCATAACCCAGATGTTCTATAAACACATCAATGCCTTATATGGACTTTATTTCTTTTCCTGGTTCAGTGTTATTTAGATTTCTTTAAAACAGAAACCCTTATCATAGCCTGGCCCTTGATTGATTGTTGGGGTTTACTAAGCACCTTAATAGAAACATAGAACTGAAATAATGGATCAGGATCAGGAGAAACAACAAATAAAATATTAGCGGGTGTTATTTTCTGATTTCAAGATCAATAAAGTCCCTCCCAATATATATCAGAATTATTTTTTTTAAACTGCTTTGCCATGCTACTGTTTCTCTTGGTTGTAATCCTCCGTGTTCAGAATCCTCAGTCCTGATTCTCTGCCCACAATCAAAATTCAAGGTCATGATCTTGCTTCGTATTTACATTGCTTCTGATGTCTTCTGTCTATTATCTTAAGAGTCCTATGTAGCCTCATGTTTATGAGTCTCCTAAACCTCTGATATTTTATTACTTAAGGATCTCATCTGAAATCAGTTACCTGGAATTCATCACAGGCTTTTTTCCTTTAGAAAATGCTTTTCATTCCTGTTGCTTACCAGAATCTAGTAAATCTGCATCAGACCAAAATTTATAATCCATTTGGTCAAAACTTTTGAAAGCTTTTCCAAATCTGTGTCTTTTGGACAATGCTAAACTGCTGCTTTCACTGCCAATCCATGGGTGCCCAATCATACAGAAGCACAAACCTGGACATCTAACTATTCTTAGGATAATTAATATTGCCAGATTGATGTGTTACATTAACATGTCTTACTAATATTCTATTGGAGCCTAAAAGGCATGCATGAAATGTTCCATTAAAAAGTAGCTTGGCAACTATTGAAATTGAATTTGTGTTATTTAATAATAGTAATATTCATCTTAGAGGTCCCTCAACTAACGAGGAATCCTTTTTAAACCATTTTAGGAATCTCTTTTAAAACACTGAAAATTTTTGGACAGTACCTAAGAGAGAGAAAGAAGACTCAAATTTCAGTAAAAAGCCTGAATATTTCAAAGTTTGCTGGAACAAAGTGAAACAAAAAAAATCTCCCCAGATGTCAACCTTTTCCCTGGAGATCAAGAGGCTTGGGTATGGACAGGAGCAAGGAGGAGTGTACTTCTGAGCTCTGAATCTGCAGGAGAGCTTTTTCTTGATTGATTAAAGCGGCAAAAAGGGCTAAGAATTAAAGCAATCTGGCCAAATGAGAGAACAGGTTCATAATGACTTTTTCCCTCCTCCTTAGACATTTTATGACAATTCTGCACATATGGGAATGTACAGGCTTTTTCCGCACAATTTTCATTTCAGACTTTGAAACTGTGAAGAGTTCTTCCATATGAACAAAAAGCAATGAGGACTAAGCATTTTAAACAGAAGTTAACACTGTAGTCAGATGAGTCACAAATAATTTCAAATATTTAATGGTATGCATATTTTATATACTTGTATATGCATATTATGAGAGATTACTTTTTATCAAAGTTTGGTTCATAATATGCTATGTGCCCTACTGCTCATATTTATTTTTAAAAACTATGGCCCACTTTCCTTTGTTCCTCTTTGTAGTTGTCTTAGTTTGCTCCAACTGCTATAACAAAATACCATTGAATGGGTGGCTTATAAACAACAGAAATGTATTTCTCCCAGTTCTGGAGGCTGGCAAGTCCAAGATCCAGGCACCAACAGATTCTGTGTCTGATGAGAGCCTGCTTCCTGCCTCACAGACAGACATCTTTTTGCTGTGTCTTCACAAGGCAGGACGGGCAAGGGATGTCTCTGGGGTCTCTTTTATAAGGGCACTAATCCTATTGATGAGGGCTCCACCCTCAGGGCATAAACACCTCCCAAAGGCCCCAGTTCCAAATACCATCACACTAGGGATTGGGTTTCAACATATGAATTTTAGGGGGAAATAAGCTTTCAGTCTATGGCAGTTTAAAAAAAAAACAAAAAACTGTTCTAAGCCTCAAGTTTCTTGCATTTTCCTATGTTTCAGAGACTTCTCTGCCTTAACTGAGGGTTCTACTTCTGTCTCCAAACCTGGGTGTTAAAGGGGTCTCAACAATAAAATTTTGAGCAACATGAAAATTCTGAGTCAGGGGCTGAAGGACAAAACCGGCCAGAAGGATCTGAGTGAGGACAGTGGCTATCAGGTTCTGAGGTGGGATGGCAGTAGCCAGGGATATTCCAGAACCCATCTGCCTCTATCTTTGGCCACTTTGAAGAAACTTCCAGCTGGACCAACACTGGTTTCTGTCCACACTCATTCTTACAGAATAATAAGCCTTCGCTCTATTTTCTTCTACAAAGGTAAGACAGAAGAGAAGGATAGGTCTTAGAAGCATCACTGTGCTGTATGTTATTCCCATTGTTTTCTTGATCCTCCCACAGTCAGAATTCATTTCCAGCTTCTGTGACGGGCAAATTTCCTGCCGAGCCTTCTCCTACTTCCCAGGAATTCTATTTGCCCTAAAAGGTAATTTGGTCACCTCTTTTTATAAACAAGCAGAACAGTAAACACCCAAGGGAGGGACACACGAATCTTTACTTTTAATAGGAACCCCAAGTGTTCTTTTCATTAGGCAACTTTAGGAATACACTGTAGAAAGTCATAATACTTCTGGTTGTATGTATATATGGTGACCACATAGTTCATCATCTAAACAGGACACTTTTGAGAGTGAAAGCAGGGCTATTAATAATTCATTGGCCTAACTGGCAAAAACTGGGATAATTCTTCGTAAATCAAGACATATGGTCATCTTCGTTAGAGATCACCATCTTCGTCTCCAACTTGGTCCTTTATTCATTTTTGTAACAGTTTTATGGAGACATAATTCATATATCATGAAATTCATCTACTTAAAATGTCCGATTCCAAGGTTTTTTTTAGTTTATTCAGAAAGTTTTGCCATAATCACCACCATCAATTTTAGAACATTTTCATCATTCCCAAAAAGAAACCGTTGCCTTTAGCCATCACCTCATCTTTCCATGCCCCTTCCCAAGCCCTAAGCAATCACTCATCTATTGTCTGTCTCTGTCAATTTGCCTATTCTTGAAATTTCCTATAAATGGAATCATATAATATGTGGTCTTCAATGACTCACTTCTTTCACTTAGGATAATGTTTTCAAGGTTCATGTACATTGTAGGATCTGTCAGTATTTCATTTCTTTTTATTGATAAATAATATTCCATTGTATGGACAGACCACATTATATAATATGTCCATTCATCAGTTGATGAATATTTGGGTTATTTCCACTTTTTGGCTATTATGAATAATGCTACCCTGAACATTTGTGTACAGGTTTTTGTGGGACACATGTTTTCACTCCTCTTGGGTGTCTACCTAATCTACCCCACTGTTTTTGGTCACCCCTACCTTGGAAGACTAATAAAGAGTTTGCACAAGACTTATAGACGAACAAGAAATCAGTGAGAAGGACTGAAAGGCAGAAAATTAGGTTACTTAGATTAGGTGAAACAACTATTTTGTTTTTAAAATACATATATGTACTTTTTAGCAATGACTCAAATATTTCTTCAGAAATTAGAGTGGTTGAGAAAGAGACACAGGTGGGGAAGAAACCAATCCTAAGTTTCAGCAAAAAAATCCCTGTTGGGCTAGCAAGGGAGATGGACTAATACATCAAAGCTAATATTAACAGCTGCAAAAAGCCCCTGGGTCTTTGTTCTCTGGCCAAATATTTGCATTCTGTGTCTTGAATCAAAACTTTTAATTTCTACTGCTAATGGTTTATTCACTGATGACTTCTTCAATTTGGTCATTTTCTTTAAAAGACATGACACAGGCAGCCTGTTTTCAGGATATGTGTTTAACCTTATAAAGATCTACACATAGGTGTAATGGTCTTATGTGAGGAGAGACACAGTAAAGGTAGTTGTGTGAAAGTAAAATCAATACCCACAGAAGAGGACATTAGAAAAGAAACTGCTGATTTTCCTTCCTTCTTTCTTTTCTTTTTTCCTGTCACTAGTCTGTGCAAGTTTGGAACTCTAGGAATCATTACATTATAAAAGTCTCCAGGTTTCCATTCTAATAGGTTCCAGATTTTCCTGCTACGGGGATGAAACTAGCAGACTTAGTAAATCCTTATTTATTTGTCCCAAAGGCCAGGCAGTACTCTTTCTTCTCTGGCGCTGGTTTCTATTCATTCACTGCCTCTTCTCAGGTTCTGTGCTGCCCATCATTAATCTTTCAAGCTACAGCTGGGTGGGTTCAGAACAAAACCATCAGAGGAACTGAAAAATGAAATATTTACCTGCACCAACGGGGAAAAAAGGCCTATCAACCTTGTCCTTTCAATGCAATCACATTTTTATTTTATTTTATTCACTTTCTGGATAGAAGACTATATGTGTGTGTGTGTGTGTGTGTGTGTGTGTGTGTGTATGTATATATATATACATATATATATATATATATCCCTCTCTGTGTTAATATATATATTTTTTACTGTCTATCCTCATTTGTAATGAGGTGTAATATATAGAGCTCAGCTAGTTACCATGGAGACACTGGTCCTCTGTTTCTTATCACAGAGCCACACTATCGTCTGGTGTCAGCCAAGGAGGGATGACAAAGGCCTCCCCAAGAGCCTGGCTCTGCAATTACTGAGCAATCAAGCGCCTCTTTTAATAGAGCACATCCAGGTATACATGGCTCCTCACTCAGCACTGTCTTCTCTCCTTCCTTTTTAAACTTACATAGCAGGATGCAGTTACCGAACACAGATATCTTCCTCTGTTAGATGCCCTGTTTATTCAGGATTTCAATTACATTCTTTGGTTTATACAACAGAGCTCACTAGTTATTATCTTCATTATCACTCATATTTTTTAACTTCAATAAGTATTATTTTCTTCTGACGATAAATAGTGATCTTTCCTTTATGTGTTAACCTGCTACTATGGGTTGTCATTAACTAATGAAATAAAGAAGTGTATAAATGAAAATCAGAGTTCATGAATTTCCTCTTAGTCTAGACTTTTCCCTAACCAAATTGCTAAAGCTAACAACAAAAAAATTCTAAAATGCACATGACTGGCATTCATTCTTTGTCTTCTGGTGGTGATATACATGAGAAGCTAAATAAATCAAAGGCATATAATAGGAGAAACAAAAAGTCTAATTTTTTTCAAGGACTTTTATCTTATTTGTGGGTTGCCTTGACTATTCCCCAGATTTGACTTGGGTACTCAGACTCAGACGTTCTAAACTCATTTAGAAATTTGGGGTGAAACGGTATGAAGGTATGCCCTGAGGCATGCAAACTGGCCTGGATCTATTATTGTAGATAGGCTTCTTGCAATAACAGCTAAGTTGTCCCCGTATAGTGTCTGTTAGAAAATATACAACTGTCTTTGATTTGGTTCAGAAGTTCTAGAACTTGGCTGACATGCCCTTTTCCCCTAAGGAAGAGGAATAGTCAGGTGTTTAAAAGCATGATCATGGTTGGGGTGGGGAGAGCTGGAAACAGTAAGAAATGAAAATTGTATATGACATGATCACTGTTCTGAAAAAACCTAAAATCTAAATGGGAAAACAAGCCTTTAAACATTAAGTGCAAGGCTCAATAATATGAATGAAATAGCAAAAAGTATATAATAGCAGAGTGGAGAGAGGGAAAAAAGATCAGTTAAGTCCAGAGTTAGTAAGATTTACGGAAGAGGTGAGATTTGAGATTGGTCTTAAAGGACAGAAGAGAAGAGAAAAAAGCATTTTAGGTAAGGAAAAGAGCAGAAGCTAAAATGTGGTCATGATCTTCTCAGAAGGTCATGATAATGTTAGCATTACTGAAGCAAACCATTCTTGAGTTTCAAGAAAACTTCTAGAATCAGTTCAGATGATGATGTTAGTTTCTTTCTATTATAACCCCCACCTCCAAGGTGCTTCCTTCCACACTTCACTAGAAACTAAAGGAAGGAAGGGTGGGAAGGTAAAGAAGAGGGGAGGGAGTGGGGAGAGAACATGGGGGTGAAGAAGTGGGAGGGAGGGGAGAGAAGGAGGGAGGGAAGAAAAGAAAAAAGAAAGAGGGAGAGAGAGAGGTGGGGGAAGGGAGAGGGAGGGAGGACAACTGCATTAAAAATGACACAATAAAGAAATGAAAAGCAGAGATTGCCAATTTTTTTTTTCCTTTTGCAGGTGGAGAACAAAGTGGATTTTTGCAGGCAAAGTATGAACACATTCTGTGTTATACGATCCCCATATGCCAGGAATGTCATTAATTAGATAGAAATGAATGACTGGAAACTTGCCAAATGCAACTGAGGAGATCAAGGGCTATATACTCACACGTTTTCACCTATGCTCTGGAATTCTTGGTATAGCTACACAGTATGTATAGGATTTGTCAGGAGCTTGACAGGAGCTTGAATTAATACTAGGTTTTTAATACACCATTGACTCCTGGCAGTTTTGTTACCAAAGGATGGTTTCTAAATACACAGTTTGTTTGTTTTTCAGTTGGACACAGGAGAAGATATTTGATCAGTGGCATGAGCTAGGTGAAAAGCCAACATAAAAGTTATTGGGGCTACTCGAAAAAGTTTGCAGAAAAGATTTACTGAGAGGAGACTGGAAGGAATGATTTTCAAGATAACAGTAAGTGCACCTTAAACATTATCCAGTCTATGCATCCAGCACTATGCTAAATACTTCATGTGCATGGTCTCATGTGATCCTCACACACTGAGATTAAAGTCGCCTCCACATATTATAGATGAGGAAACTGAGGTTCAAGAGAAGTTAAGTAACCTCCCCAAATTCACAGTAAAGAGCATGGACCTGATGGAACACAATGACCCGAATCTATTATAACAAAGGCGGAATTTGCATCATAAGGCATGCTTACTATAGTAGACATTTCTTCAGCATTTTCCTCATTTTCATTTCCTTGGATAAGGTTATGATGAAAAGCCATAAAAATTAATCTGTATTTCCTTTGGAAATTTTGCCGAAAAGGAAATAATCATTGGAGTGGGTGTTTCTGAATAATTGAAGGTGGAGGAATGGAGACATGGTATTCAAAGGTAAAGATTTCTTAGGACAGTAGGGGAAAGTAGTAAAATAGTCAAGATAATTTCATTCTCTAAAATGGTTCATCTTGTCCCTTGAGCTATGAAGGGACTCAAGTAAAAAGATAAAAAATCATGAGTAAAAAGATGTTAGCATCTTCATTTGCAATTCTATGGCTATAAGATTATGAGCTCCAATGAGCTTGGGGGCCTCATGACTGGCCTTCTTGTCATTCCTTGTATAAGCCAAGCTTGTTCCTATCACAGGTCTTTACAATGCTTGTTCCCCTCCCCCTGGGATTATGGATGACTTTCTCTCAACACCTGTGGCTCTGTTCAGCTGTCACATTCTCAGATTGACTTTTCCTGAGCAACCTACTCAAAATGTTTCTCCACATCCCTGCCCACAGCCCACTCTCTTCCTCGGACTCTGTCTTTTGTCTCTTTGCAGCACTTATCACTATCTGAAGTTCTTTATTATTTTTGTTTCATTTTATATATTTTTGTTTTATTTATACATTTAATTCATTAATATTTTTAATGTTATGTCTTCTTCATTACTATTTTTCCAGTACTTTGAAGAGTAGTTGGTATGCAGTATGCTCTTGGTAAATATTTTCTGAATGAATAAACACTACACTAGCCAATGGAACTAGGGTAATCCTAAAAGAGACACATTTGGTAATGCTTTATAATTTAGAAAGTGCTTATATATACACCACAATAGTCAATATCCCACTGAAGGTTACCTGCATATCAACTAGTTATATCAAAACACCTACAAATCAGGAAATTCTGTTTGTTATCAGGAGTCTTATTTGCATGAAGGCCCTCAGTTCAATTTAAATTCTTAGCATAGTTGTGTTCCCAGTTACTGTCCAAGCTCCTTTTAAAGCATTGGTAAGAGGGATGCTTAATAGAATGCTGAAGAGTAACAAAATGTGTTATTTCAATGAGTTTGGAAGTTTTTATTGCCATTTCCAACAGACAATAAAGTTCTTGCTTTCATTTGCCAAAATGTCTCTGTAAAGTACTGAAGTTTTTATTTCTACTTTTCTAACTAGTACAGTTTACTGCTCTGAACAGATAGATAATAACATCATGTGCTGTAGACTGAATATTTGTATCCCCCCAAAATTCCTATGTTGAGACCTCTTCCTCCAATGTTTTAGAGGAGGGCCTTTCGGCTGTGATTGGATTATGAGCGTAGAGCCCTCATGAGTGGGATTAGTGCTCTTATAAAAGAAACCCCTGAGAGATCCCTCCCCACTCCCACCATGTGAAGACAAAGAAAACATGGCCATCTATGAACCAGGAAGTGGGCTATCACCAGACACAGAATCTCTCAGTACCCTTACCTTGGACTTTCTAGACTCCAGAATTGCAAAAAATAAATTGCTGTTGTTTATAAGCTACCTAGTATATGGTATTTTGTTACAGTGGCCCTAAAAGACTAAGTGACCATAGTTGATAAATAAAAAAAGAACAAGTAACTGTTTATTTATAACCCAGAGTTAGTTTGGAATTTACTGGGTATTGAAGGAGAGAATGGCATCCTGGGTTGAGAATTCAATCTCATACTCTTGAATGCTTATATGTTTTCTTTGCTGATTTATTCAGGAATTAGGAACACGCCCTTCATGGGTTCCATCACATTCCACTTTCACTGGCCTGATGTTATACTGAAGGACTAGCAGCCTGAATCTACCTCCTACTCCTTAAACTCCCACTACAGGCTTGGCAAGAACCAACATATAGGGGGTGCCAAAACAATGTATACACATTTTCAGAAAGGAAAAAACTTTTAAAATTGTAATACTCAATATATACCGATAACAAAAGATGAATACGAGTCACATTTGACTTCTGCAATTACAAGAGGTGCTCAAAGTGGTTACCATCAGTGTAATTTTACTACAGTTTTTTTTCTTTTTAAAAATGGGTGTCATGCGGGGTGTCATGTGGGATCTCTGCTCCCGCTCCCCACAAGAGAACGCAGGATATGGTGAGGCAAAAAAGGAACAACAGCGGAGCCGTAGTTAGGGAAGTCATACTAGTATATTCTCTCTGGCGGCATCTGCCTCTCTGCAATCCGCTCTTGCTAGCTCAGCCACCATCTTCTTGCTAGGCCCCATTTTCCTGCTAGCGTAGCCACAGCAGTTATATTAGTGGCCAATGGCTCACTGGTTACAGCTGATGGCCAAATAGCCACAGCTGATGGCCATCCAATCACAGTTGATGGCCATTTACTACCTGAGCCAGTACCTTTCTACGTGAGGCCGAGAGCCTGGAAACTGCACTTTGGGGCTCTGTCCCCACAATGGGTATACATTTTTTTGGCGCCCTCTGTATTTATAGATTTGGCAGAAGATACAGGAGCTAGCAAACAGTTAACCCGAAGATAAGAAGCAATTACATTTCAAAAACATTGACTCACCGGAATCCTCATTGCCAAATAATCGTTTGTTTTTATTTGCAAAATGAGGCGTAGGTAACAAATATCAGTAAGAAAATCCTATGTTGGAATTGATAAAGAAATCCTAGTTCCTTCCAATATCTCCAATGGGAGTTGACATTTTTTATTTTTTATTAAACTGGTGACTGAAGGTTTTTTTCTACTGAGTCTTCTCAACAAGAAGCAGAGACTACAGTTCATGATGACTTCCATCCAGGTTTCTGCTCTTAATTCATCAAGGAGTTCTGTTTCATTTTTAGAACATCACACATTGTTTCAAACCTTTCACTATAGGAAGTGAAAACAGATGTGAAGTTCCTTGGACATATCTGGTGGGAAAGAGCCCCACTCCTGGTATAGTCTCCAGTCACAAGAACCCTTCCTAAATGACAGCAAATTACTAACCATTCTCCTTTTGTGGTGGTGTTGTGCAAATGTGTATCTCATTATGTATTCATTAACTGATCATTTTTAAAGATTGATGTCTATATGTTTATCTTAGAAACATTTGTATTAATTTCACCTTAAAAACTTGCATTGTAGTTCATTTGCCTGACAACGGTGTTTTACATAAAAAACAATGTTCAATGCAGATGAAATTCTTCTAAGGAAGCTTTTGACTGTATCACCATTCCAGAGCAGGTACAAGGTGATAAGAAAGCTGATTGGATTAGCATGCAGAGCAGTATTCAGTGAACTGCACATAGGTAAACAGCATGTTAAGGAGACCCTTAATAAACCCAATAATGGTATCAGGATTATAATAGAGTATAGAAAACGGTAGTGCAAGAACGCATCTTTGAGAGCCAGAAATAAATCCATGCCTATACAATCACTTAATCTATGACAAAGGAAAAAGAATTTGCCTTGGGGTAAAGACAGTCTATTTAATAAATGCTGCTGGGAAAACTGGACAGATACATGCAAAAATATGAAACTGAACCACGTTCTTATGCCATATACAAGAATAAACTCAAAATGGGTTAAAGACTTAAACGTAAGACCTGAAACCATAAAACTCCTAGAAGAAAATATAGGAAGTAAACTCTCAGACATTATCCTTAGTAATATTTTTACTGCTATCTCCTCGGGCAAGGGAAGCAAAAGAAAAAAATAAACATATGGGACTACATCAAACTAAAAAGTTTTTTCACAGCAAAGGAAACCATCAACAAAACAAAAAGACATCCTACTTCATGGGAGAAAATATTTGCCAATGATATGTCTAATAAGGGGTTAATATCCAAAATTTATAAAATATTCATATACTCAACACCAAAAAACCCCCCAAACAATCCAATTAAAAATGGGCAGAGGACATGAATAGACATTTCTCCAAAGAGGACATACAGATGGCCAATAGACATATGAAAAGATGCTCAATGTCACTAATCATCAGAGAAATGCAAATAAAAACCACATGGCTGCTCAGTGGCTCAGGCAGTTAGAGCTCCATGCTCCTAACCCCGAAAGCTGCCAGTTCAATTCCCACATGGGCCAGTGGGCTCTCAGCCACAAGGTTTCCAGTTCAATTCCTCGAGTCCCGCAAGGGATGGTGTGCAACCAAGATTGAACACGGCACCTTGAGTTGAGCTGCCGCTGAGCTCTCGGGTGGCTCAGTTGGTTGGAATGCATCCTCTCAACCACAAGGTTGCCGGTTCGACTCCTGCAAGGGATGGTGGGCTGTGCCCCCTGCAACTAGCAATGGCAACTGGACCTGGAGCTGAGCTGCGCCCTCCACAACTAAGACTGAAAGGACAACAACTTGACTTGGAAAAAAGGCCTGGAAGTACACACTGTTCCCCAATAAAGTCCTGTTCCCCTTCCCCAATAATAAAAAAAGTAAAAATAAAAAATAAAAACCACAATGAGATACCACCTCACTCTTGTCAGAATGGGTCTCATCAATAAATCAACAAACAACAAGTGTTGGTGAAGATGTGAAGAAAAGGGAACCCTCATGTACTATTGGTGGGATTGCAAATTGGTGCAGCCATTATGGAAAACAGTATGGTGTTTCCTCAAAAAATTAAAAATACAGCTACCTTATGACCCAGCAATTCCACTCCTGGGTATTTATCCAAAGAAATCCAAAACACTAATTCGCAAAGATATATGCACCCCTATGTTCACTGCAGTGCTATTCACAATAGCCAAGATATGGGAACCACCGAAATGCCAATCAACAGATGACTGGATAAAGAAACTGTGGTACATTTATACAATGGAGTATTACTCTGCCATTAAAAAAAGAATGACAACTTACCATTTGCAACAATATGGGTGGACCTAGAGGATATTATGCTAAGTGAAATAAGTCAGATCGAGAAAGACAAATACCATGTGATTTTACTTATATGTAGAATCTAAAGAACAGAATAAATGAGCAAACAAAACAGAAATAGACTCATAGATACAGAGAAAAAAACTGACGGTTGCTAGATGGGAGGGGGATTACAGGGTGGGTGAGAAGGTGAAGGGATTAGAAAGTACAAATTGGTCGTCACAAAATAGTCACAGGGATGTGAAATACAGTATGGAAAATAAAACCAATAATGTTGTAAAGACTATGTAGGGTGTCAGATGGATACTGGACTTATCGGAGGATCACTTCATAGATTACATAAATGCCTAACCACTGCACTGCACACCTGAAACTAATATGAAATCATATTGAATGTCAACTATAATTTTATACATATATAGTATATACATATAGTGAGAGAGAAAGTACAGCATAGGGAATATAGTCAATGGTACTGTAATAGCTATATACAATGTCAGATGGGTAGTTGACTTGGTAGGGTTATCACTTTGTAAGGCTGTAAATGTCTAATCGTTATGTTGTTTTGTGCACTTGAAACTAATAATAAAATTTAATTTAATTTAAAAAAGAAAACAGTA
Organism: Rhinolophus sinicus; assembly: GCF_057876585.1. NCBI lineage: Eukaryota > Metazoa > Chordata > Mammalia > Chiroptera > Rhinolophidae > Rhinolophus > Rhinolophus sinicus. The sequence continues at coordinate 62,488,640 of NC_142508.1, read as the reverse complement.
TAAATTAAGAAAAAAAAGTGCATCTTTGAACAGCTATGCAAAGCCTTTCAGATTACCCAAATGTAATAGAAGTTCCCTCCCTAGCTTTAGGAGTACCTAAAATTAACAAATACTGGTTTTCTTAACCTCCCTTCCTTTTTTCATTTTAATAAGCTAGTTTTTTTTAATAGAATACAAAAACAAATAGTAACAGAAAGAAAATCAAGAAGATATGGCAGCATCCTGGAGGTACATTCTTGTATATCAACAGGAAATATTAATTAAAATGAATAAAAGGCCAAATTGTGGTCCTTTATCCTTCAAGTATTTTTTACTCCCATTATATCATATTCAAGAAATTATCATTATAAATTATGACTTTTTAAACTTTATTAAAATGTTTCATTAGAAAGATAGTATATCCACTATTAGTGATGATTAAATAAGCATACTAACATTCATACTACTAAGTGAGTATTTCCTTTACAGTGATAACCTGGGGAAATTGTATATCTATTCCACTGATAAATGTACTATACATTTTTTGTTTTCTAACAAATCTCTTTTGAAATTGTCTGTAGTATCAGTTTAAGAAGCCACAGAACAAAATTCATCTCATTACTTTTAAATCCATTTCTTTTATTGTTTTGTAAACAAAAATCTCCTACCATGGTCACCAGACTTATTTCCAAGTGACTTTTGATTGTTTGAAAAACAAAGAGAGTCTCAATTCGAAAACTTGAAAAGTTAGTATGGGCATGTCATGGGGACCTTGCAATATCTGTTGCATCCATCTTTTCCTTTACATTCCCACAGCTAATGCCTGGTTCAAGCCCTCATTTCCTCTTCCCAAATCTGTATCTTTTAACTAATGCCTTTGTGACGATTAATTAGGCACAGTACTACCAGGATCATCCTCTCAAAGCACAGCTCCTATCTTTCTGCACTCTTACGCAAAAACTTTCAGTGGCTTCCAGGGAAGATTCTCCACTTTTCACCTTCTAACACTTATATAGTGCTTGCGGTGTGCCTGGCAATTGTTCTAGGAACATTATACACATTATTCTTCATACCAACCCTGTGAGGTAGGTAAAAATAGTATCCCTATTTCACAAATGAGGAACCAGTTAATATGTTTCAGTACTGAGATCTGTACCCAGGGACTCTGGCTCCGGAGTTCTTTCTCTCTGTTGCTTTTCTTGCCTTACCTAGTATTTCACCATTCTCTGACCTAACCAAGTGCTTTTCTGCTTTTGGGTCTTTGCTTACAATTTTCTCGCTGGCAGTATACCCTTCTCCCATATTTTCCTATCCATATCCATTAAGATCCATCTGAAATGCTACCTCTTCCACGAAACTCACCCACATACCTCCTCACTGTATACTTCTCTTATAACTATTATAACACTGTGTTTTGTATTTCTACATTGCAACTCTTGAAGGAGTGGAACCATCTCTTATTCAGTGTCCCCCTTCAGCATTCAATTATTGTTACTGACACAAGTAGATTGACAGGCAGTTGTTGTAATTGAAAATATATGAACAACTAATGGGTGAAATCATGATATTAAAAATATATACTACAGGCACTTGGTAAACGTTAACTAATATGAAAAGATGAGTATATTCAAAAGACTGTACCACAGGCTCTGAGGGCAATTCTAGAATTGTTTTGGACAGTGATGTAATAAACATATAGCACTGCAAAAAAAAAAATCACTTTAAAGTGACAATAGATTTTATGGACTCACTCAACTATTCTTATTTATTGAATACCTACTACACACCAAGCACAAGAGATATAAAAATACAAAAGTTCTAGTGTGTTTCTCTCTCTCTCTCTTTCTCTCTCTGTCTGTCTGTCTCTCTCTCTCTTCCCATCTTGCTCTCTCATATTTTTGAGAGAATATGTCTTAATGGGAAAATATGATTGGGAATTCTCCTGTGCTATAAGTCTTTAAAAAAAAACATACCATCAACAAATACCAAAATGTAAAGTATTCCACTTTATTATTTCATATGCCTTCAGTGGGGATAATCAGGAAGAACCCAAAGAAAAAGTTCTAAAAACAATGAGATTAAATCCATACACTCCCATGGACTTGCAAAAAGAAAAATAAAATATATATTTAATGTGTGATAACTACTACGTACACTCGTAGAATTTGTGGGAATTTGAGATTCCTTGGTAGAAGAGGCTACAGTAGTTCAAAGTATGAACAAAGATGACAGCTCTATCTGCCATCAAAAATTCAGCTTTAATACATATATTAAAGGGTATGTTTGAAGCTGTGCTATTTCCTAGATCTCTATATGGTAATATCCTCAGAAGAGAAGACTACATTTTTAAGAACTGCAGATTTTTTCCTTTATTTCCACAGATGTCTGTTTCTATTTTAAGCCAATCTTCCTCTTATTCCTATTGAATAAACCCAATAAAAATGCTCCTTTTCCTTCAGTTTTTGTTTACTTAATTAAGATGATTTTCTACATGATTGATTATAGAGACCACAATTAAACTATCAAATCCCTGTCAAACTAACAATTTAACATAAAACATTAACACTTGGCAGTGTTTAAATCTAAAACAATAGAAAAACCTTGTGTGTATAAATAAGGGGAATTAATTCAGATTATTTTTTCCCTTGGAGTACAAAAGGAAGTTTTGCCTTTATTATTTATTATTATACACTATTGTATAGAGGAATAGTTTATAAGCCATTATAAGTAGTAAATGGCTGTGCCAAACCAAGATTGTTTTCTGATGAGTTTATAAAGGATACCTGCCATTATGAAATCAGAAAATATAATATGACAACAGAAGAACATAGCACAAGCAAGGTACACACTAGCAGGTAATATTTATAGTTAAGATATTTTGGGAAAACAGAATCAGAGAATCATGGGGCTAGAAGGGGATTCATTAGCATTTTCTCTTTCCTTTGGCTGGGAACACATGCACATATCTATTCAAGATAAATTAAGAATATTTTTTTTGTTTTTGGCCTCACTTAGACATGGAGATTCTATCATCCTCTTTGGTCATCCATGTTGTGTTTATACTACATTTAAGTCTATTTCTCTTCTTCGGTACTGACAACTACCTTTTCTGTAGTGAGAGCCCTCCTGTACTTGCAGATAATGTTTAATCACTCATCAGCCTTATTACTCCAAAATAAAAAAATAAAGGTTTTTTTTTTTTTTTTTAAGGATGTTAGGGTATATGGTTTAATGTTGACCCACATATAACATTCAAAAACCTTAAGCAAGTGAGGGAAGAGGAAAGGAATAATCAAGAATAAAGGAACAGCAGGTCAGATGAAATAGGAAATAAAGGCTACAATGAGAAAATAAATAAAACAGATCCATAATAAGCTTCAAAAATAAGATTTGAGTGCTTTGTACATGCAAGGTCCTGTACAGAGTGCTTTATATAGCTGTCATCATCATCATCATCATCATGTAATCATCATATACTCATCATTAATAATCATCAATAATCATATCGTCATGATCATATAATCATCATGGTCATAAATCATCATGATCATATAATCATTATCACCACTAATCATGTAATCATATCATCACCATATAATCATCACCATATAATTATCACCATATAATCATATTAGAATCATCATCAACAATTGTCACCCCAATAAATTTAAAAAATAAATTAAAAAAAAAAGAATCATCATCGCAGAATGATCACATTCATCAATAATCATATAATCATCATCATATAATCATCATGTAATCCACATCTATATAGTCATCATCAATAATCATATATCATCAACATCATCATCATCATATTAACTAACACTTCAGCGAATGTGTACTTTGTGTCAGGCATGATTCTACGTGCTTTTCATATGTGAACTCACGTAATCTTCACAACACCCCAAGGGTAGGATTCTTCCCATGTTTCAGAAAAGGAACTATAACATAGGTTCACAATACCTTCATAATCTTGGTGCATTCTGTAAGGGATATCATTATTTCTATTTTATAGTTGAGAAAAATGAGTATCACAGATTAAACAACATGCCTGTCCGTGATCAATATAGCTAGTAAGTGACAGACCTGGGATTTAAACCAAGAATTGTCTGATTCCAAAGTACTTTGTGACTACATGTTTAACTTGAGAGGGGAAAATAATAACAATAATAAGCGCCAGCAGTTAACTTGAGAAAAAAGGAGATAACAACAAATCACACAATAAGACAACACATTACATCAGCATGTTCAAAGTGTTAAATACTAACACATTTAATCCTCATGATAACCCTATGAAAATAGGTACTATTATTAATCCCATGTCACACATGAGGAAACTGATGCACGTGATCCTAATGTAACTAGGGTAATGTAATTTAAGTCTATAATTAAAGCAGTTATTTGGAATACTGAAAATGAGAACGGCATCATAGTTAAATACACTATTTACACATAGGTAAATATATGCACGATTATATAGCTAATATTTATTGAGCACTTACTAAACACTTTCGGTGGACACGGTGATGTATCACTCAGATCCCACTTCAGGAACGAAGGACTTACTTCACCAGCTGATGGGAGTCCAACAGGAAGATGGCGTTCAGTTGTCAGCTCTCTGTTGAGAAAAACTTACCTTTAAGGTTGGCTGAGGTCTTTGGTGGGACTGCACTACAGCTCATTTTCCTTAGGTGTTGATCCCAAGAGCACTCCCTAGTAAATAATAAACATCCTGAACGTTAGTCTTCACTTTAGAGTCTGCTTCCCTAGGAACCTAACCTGCCACACTTTACATTTTCTGACCATCCTATGAATTAGGTGCTATTATCCTCATATACTCATTTTACAAATGAAGACACCAAGGCTTAACTTGCCCAAGGTCATAGATCTGGTCAAGGACGGAAACAGAATTTGAACTGAGATTGTCTGATTCTGCAGACTGCGCTCTCGACCCCTACCTGATTGTGTGTAGAGAGAAAGGCTTCGGTAATTGAGACTTATCATTAGTTCAACATCTCTTAAATACTGAGGGTAAAAAAGGCACTTTGAGGGACTCAGATCTTGAGGGAAAAGAAATCTAATGTTTATTTTTAAAGCATAAGTAAAAATAATGATAGCAGTTGGAATGACCTGAAATGTAAAACAGGTGGCCTAAAAAGGAAGACTGCTTAAGAAAGTTGTGAAAAAAATTTTCCTCTAGTGCTTCTACAATTTATTTCTTGAGAAGGGAGAAATGAGGAAAAAGAAAAGATCTCATAGAATAGGAAAGACAAAATGTTCCTTTATACATTAAATTATCTTAAATTCAAAGAAAAAAGCCTTCACTCTCCAACATGAAATGTTTTATCATCTGATACATCTGTCTAGCATCTTTCCTCATTGGAAACATGAAATGCCAGCATATGGCCCTGACTTTAATAAGAAGTTACAGGGTATCTGTCCACAATAGCATAAGAGATATGGGACAAAGTCAAAAGATGAGGTAGGGAGAGAGGAGGTGGCATGGAGCCATAGCTTTTGCCTGAGTTGTGCTATTCAATCACAGATTTTTCTCCAATGCTACAAATTTCCAGGTGTTATTATTCATCTAAAATTTCTCACTTTTTCCAGGACAGATGGGATTCAAGACATAAACAAATCCTTGACTCATATATAAGATGAAATCGTATGGAATCCACTTTTTAAAATTACACTTCGTTTTTTGTGGGCATCGATAATTTTTTACATTTCCAAGTGGAGGGAAGAAAAAAATTGCAACTGAAAATCCAAATATTAAATTTATCCTCTCAGTGCTCATGTATCCTGGGTATATCTTTGATTTCACTTAAAACCTAAAGCAAATCTAAAATATACCCTGAACATAAGAGGGCTGAAAAACCCAGTTCAAAGAAAATGGGATGCAGTAGCAAAGATTACATGCATCAGTGAACTGTACTAAATTGAACATTTTTACATGCCAGAGATTTTTCTCTGTGAAACTGGGGGGGTCGGGGGGGGGGGTTGAAAGAAAAATCAATAATGTTGGAGAAGAGAAACCCTCTTCACACATCTCTAATTAGTCATAGCAGAATCTGGTGGGTTTCCATATTACAACTGGATCAAACTTGTGAAATTGGTTTGGATCCCAGACTCATTCATTACATCTTCCAGAGGTAGCTCCACTAATGACAGTCAAAGGCTTTTCAAACTTAAATAATCCCCCAAATCACTCTTTCAGTTAGCATCCATCCTACATTACGTTCAGTGTCTGTCTAATGTTGCCTACAGCAAATCTCCCTGGAATTACCCTTCAAGAGCTCCATTTATAAGAACTGGCAAAGGAGCTTCAAACTAGTCGGCTTCAACTTTAGCTTGAACCTTCAAAACCTGTATTAGTAAGTGAAACCAGGCATAAAGAGGCAAAGGTCTTTCAGATCTTTTATTTTTTTAATAAATTGAATAAATACTGGCCATATTGTTTATATTAGGGCATGAACCCCTCTGTAAAGTCATTGCTCAAGTCTAATAATGGAGTAGGTAAAGGGTTTCTGTATTTTTCTGAATAATCAATACCAAAGCTGCTGATGCAAATTTATGTGAACCCCTGGGAACACATCCTTTGAAGTTCTGGGAAAATTTTAAATATAGTGTGCAAATCAATAAGTGGACAAAAACATCTCTGTCAATGTGTTCATTTTTATTTGGAGAGGAAATATATCTTTACGTGTAATCTCTTTCACTCCCTCTATGAACCCTTTCCCCAAATCATTTCTCTTACAAAAGAAACTCCTGACGGTCAGCTGAACATAAAACATTCTTTTTTTGGTCATAATTAGAAGTGATGTAGATGTAACCTCTCTGAACAAGATGACTCCTCAAGCCCCCCAAACAGCCCTTCTCTTTCTACCCTTTTGTAATGTTCTCATTTTCCCACCGTTGCACATCCAATTGTGGAGCCTGAACTAACCAAAACGGTTTGAGGGCATTTTCAGAAGGGATCCTACTGGCCTGGTTTGGTGGTATATGTTGTTTTGAATGGGATGCATCTATGAGATTAAAAATATATTTTTTTCATTACTGCTTACTTTCACAGTCCACTAAGCAAAAGTACAAAGCAATTTTTTTTCCTTCCCCCATTCTCCCTTTCTCCCTTCGTTCTTTCTTCCCCTGTGGAGTTCAAATTAAAGAAAGGTGAAAATTGAAGCTGTTGTAGGCAAGGCGATTGTAACATGCATATTTGATTTTTATGATGGATCTAAATTGCTGAATAAGACCATGGAACAAAGGGAGACTGCAGCTTCCTGCCCATCACATGCAGCCACTGAATGCAGAACAAAAGCTTTGGCCATTAGGGGCTCAGCAGGGAGACACATTATATAAATGACTTTGTCTTTTCTGCCCCCTCCTTCCCCACTGGGTGCACTGGACAGAGATGGGAGTGTACGTGTGCATTATTTGCCAGGGCAGGAGGTAAGAAATCCTGGGAGCAGCAATGGGAATAGAAATGTACCGCATGTTATATGATCCAAAAGTGTCACGCTTTACTCACTGGACCAGTGTGGCTCTCAGCACTGTGGTCAGAGCGCCACCTAAGACAACCACTCCTCTGAGAAACATGGTGCCTTTTCAGAGTAACCTGTAGCTTTTGTTTTTACTGTTTTCTTTCATCAGGACTGATGATACATAAAGAAAAACACTGGGGAAAAATATGAAGGCCTAGTATTCCAAGGTAGTTGCCAGTCCTGCTTAAGGAACAAATTGACATACATACAATTCACTGTGGCACTCGTTTCCTAAGAAACTACTACTCTTAATTCCTCCTTCCAGAGTCAAAACTTTTCTTTTGGCAGGAAAAGAGAATTATATATTAATAAAAATCCTAAGCTATCACATGACTGAGTAACCTACTTTTAAGATGCCCCCTGTGGTGTTGACTTGAATAGGGGCTACTGTTTTACCTGGCTTGAAACACCAGCAATCATGCACAAATACACTTAACAATCGTGGCACGGAATTTGTTTTGTAGAAAGATTTTTAGTATGCTTCACAAAGGTGAAGTAATTATTTTATTACTTCTACTATCACTGAAAGAGGTAAGAAATAGGAAAGATTCCTTTTGCAGACTAACTTCAGCATAGAGTGGTTAAATACATCAAAAGTGACACAGTGAGTTAGAGGCAGGCAAAGACTGAAACCCAAGTCCCTGGACGCTCACTTCAGCCCTAACTATCACTGTATATTTCATGCAAGGGAATATCTCAATGGTAAGTTTCCATTTCTCAGTACAATTCAGAAATTGTACTGAGTCCTCGAACTCTCTAATATAGTAGAGAAAGCTGCACCACTCTGAACCCAAGTACCTGAAAGGCAGTGCCACGTGAGGCAGAACAAGAACTGAAGGCTCTTAGAGAAAATGAATCCCAAAGACAAACTCAATGTTTGGGTATACACAGCCTTAAATAACCTAGCGATGACTGAAGTGTGTAAAGCTATTGAAGTGAAATGCCATGAGACAACTGCTATTTGTCACATGCCATCATTCATTACTCTGTGTGTCTCAAAATGGGCAATTCACTTAAAATAAGGTATGCTCTTCTGACTTATATGAAAGCTGTGACATCTTAAGGCATAAACAGTGGGTTATCACTGTAGAATACTTTAGTTTTAGCTACAGAAGTCACCAAGCTACCTTTCTACTACTAGTACTTCTGGGTCTCACTTTAAGATGGTTAAATTCCTTTTCATTGGCGGGGGTCGGGGCGGATATCTCAATAATGACTGCTTAATGGATTAAAGATAGTATTGAGATTTATGCTTATCAATAGTTTTAAGCAACTGTGATAAATAGATGGTTAAGGAAGTCCATACCCCAACATGGCCAGAGATGGGTGAATGAGAGTCAGTATGAATAAGCAGATGGATGAGTGTAGTGGAGAAGAGACTGCTGTATATTCATTCACTTCTTTATTCATTTGTTCAATAAACAAATATTCATTATAGGCCTACTACAATTCCATGTCCTGTGGATTCAGTGCAAGACATGGTCCCTGCCCTATATAATAATCTTATGTGTGGTTGGAGGTTGTGGTGAAGATATTAAGAAGTTATACAAATATCTACATAGATTAACATATGACAATATATATGAAGAGAAAGTGCAGTATTCTATGAGAATGTTAATTTAACTGGGAGAACCTAGCTCATCCTCAGGGGTTCAGGGATGGCTTTAATGAGAAAGAAACATTTAAGCCAAGGCAAGAAAGAAAAAGATGTGCTCTAACCACCAACACTTCACCATCTGAGGTATATCTCAAGATGTCAATTAAAAAGAGGAGTCAAAGAAATAATGTATACTTTAGGTTTTTGTTACTTAGCTTAAAAGTAAAACAAAACACCAATTTGGCTATGAGCCTTCGGTAATTCAAACTGAGTTCCTTCAGAGTAAAAGCCAAAGGCCATAAATCTGTAGCAGCACTGTCCAATATGGTAGCCACTAACCACATGTGGCTATTTCTATTTCATTTTAATTAAAATGAAGTTTAAAATTAAGTTCCTCTGCTATACTAGGCACACTTGAAGTATTCCATAGCTACTATATTGAACAATGCAGCTAGAGACTATTAAAGTTAAATAAAATTAAACCTTTAGTTCCTCGATTTCACTTGCCATATATTGAGTGCTCAATTTTAAGTGAGTAGTGGGCTACCATAGTGAACAGCAGATAGAGAATTCTTCTATCACTGCAGAAAATGCTATTGGACAGTATTGCAAGACTATCTGGCACCTTGTTGCCTCTCTAACCTCATTTTCTACTAGTCTCTCCTTGCTTATGCCATTCTAGCCACACTGGAATCCTCACTGCTCCTTGAGTATACCAGCTATGGTCCTGCCTCAAGGTCTTTGCACAGTTTGGTCCCTACCTTCCTGTCCAGCCTCATCTTCTGTGACAGTCTCTGCTACTGTCTCTACCCTTAGCCATGCCGGCCATCTTTCTACCTCCCTCATTCTCCAGCTCTCTCTTATCTCAGGGCTTGGCACATATTACCTTTCCTGGGAAGGCTCCTCCTTCCCTACTTTACCTTTCCATCAAATATTAGCTTTCTTGTTTAATCAGGAAAGCCTTCTTTGACTAGGTCTAATTTTCCTCTTGTACATTCATATCCCTTTCTTGCACAGTGCTTATTACAATGTAGTCGGTTTACATTAATTTGTGTCATATTTTATTCATGTCACACTCTTCAAATCTACTGAGAGCTCCATGAAGGCAGGGACTATGTCTGTTTTTGATCGCTGTTGTATTCTCAAAAGGTAGCATGAAATAAAATAGAAAATAAACGTAATAAACATTTATGATAGAATTATTGACAGATGAATGCTATGAAAAAAATAGCTAATGGTCAGGTTAAAATATATGTTGTGCTGCTTTTTCCATGCATGGCAAGTACCCAAATTTCAAAGTAAGATTATACACAGTGAACACAAATGAATGACAGGAATTGTAATAATTTGAGAGGTGTGAAGACTTCTTTCAGATAAAGAATACTGCCCCCCAAAGGATGAGAGAATTATAGGTACAATTTATATTCTTTTTGCTCACCTGAATTTTTAAATATTTCTCCATAATCATGTATTGGCGTTGTAAGGATGTTATTTTTTATTGCAACACCAAAAATTACTCTGTTCCAGTGCAACAGAAAACCAAAATACCTAGGATACACAGTGATTAATAGAGTGCAGTTTTTGCCCCTAACAGACAAACCAGAGTTGACATGCTGGTTCTGTCTTTCGCTGGTTCTGTGACCTTGAGCATGTTATCTCACCTCTCTGAACCTTAACTTTCAATTGGAGATACTAACAGTACATACTATATAGGGTGGTTGGGAAGATTAAATGAGATAACAGATATAAAACATTCAATAAATGCTAACTTAAAATGCAACGCGCCAGATTGGCCATGTTTAAAATGTCATGGCTAGCTGAGCATAGATCTCAAAAGCTGTTCTGGTTCTTAATTACCAATTTGAAAGTAAAAGATTCTCAGCTCTCAGATTCCAAGTTTGGCTTCTTGTACTGGGTTGGCTCCCAAGGTTACACTATCTTTCTTTTGAATGTGACTGCTTCATATACTCTAGGAACTGAAGTTAGTTCCAAGGAATTAAAGTTATTCACTTATTCAACAACTATTTTTGTGTGCCTTAGGCAGTGTGCACATTAGGCACTGTGTTAGGGATGATACTGTTAGCAAAACAGATATTAATATATCTCTGACTATGTCAGTGATAAGGCCTTTAAGGAATGATTCAGGTTAAATGAGGTCATAAGGGTGAAGCCCTGATCTGATAGTCATAGTGCCTTTATAAAAAGAGGAAGAGCCACTAGGGTTCTCGCTCTCTCTGCCATGTGAGGACACAGCAAGAAAGCAGCCCTTTGCAAGTCAGGAAGAGAGCTCTCACTAGCACCCTGAACTTGGATGTCCAGCCTCCAGAACAGTGAGAAAATTAATTTCTGTTGTTTAAGCCACTGAGTCTATGGTGTTTTGTCATGGCATCCCAAGCTCACTAATTCAATGGTCAAATGATTTCAACAAGGGTGCCAAGACCATTCAGTGAGGGAAAGGACAGTCTTTTCAACAAATGGTTCTGGGGAAACTGGATACCCATATGCAAAAGAATAAAGTTAGACCCTTACCTAACACCTCCACTAAAAATTAACTCAAAATGGATCAAAGACTGAAACATAAGAACTAAATCTATAATACACTTAGAAGGAAACATAGGTCAAAAGTATCACAACACTGCATTTGGCACTAATGATTTCTTGGATATGACACTAAAGGTGCAAACAAAAAAAGTAAAAAGAGACAAACTGAACTTCATGAAAATGAAGAACTTTTATGTATCAGTGGACACTGTAAAGATGCAAATCACAGGAGAAAATATTTGAAAATCACATATCTGATAAGGGATTGATAATAGAATATATAGAGAATGCCTATGTTAAACACACTTGTTATGAAATCTGTGTCGAAAAACTCCCATTACCTGTATCATCCATGTAAGTCTTTTTCTATTTGGTGTTGTTTCTCTTGATTTTCTATCTTGTGGTTTTATCTTTTCCTGTGGCTGTTGTTTATTTTGGTTGAACACCAGTAAGTGTACATAAAAAACTGTGCAGACAAATGGTGGCTTGGGATAATTTTATCTTCCTCTATAAAAAATGTACACTTATTTCTGGGAGTGGATAAGGAGACTAGCAATTTTGTATCATCTAAATTAGATCAAGATTTGAAATAATTTGAAGCTGATTTTCAGTCCCTGGGTAGGCTGGTCTATTTCAGGTTCACTCTTCCTCTTAGATTTAATCAGATATTACTCTCTTTGTGGGCCATGAACTCCTGTTTTCCCCATTGGTTTCTGAATATCTCTATTCAGATTTTCAGCGTTTTAGCCATCTTTCTTGGAAATGGCAGATGCTTGGATCTACAGGAAATGGCAGACAGTCTTGGGGAAAAGCACTTCTAAATGACAAACTCATCTTTCTTGAATGTCTTCTGAGTTTGTCTCATAGGTTTTCACAACATTGCTCGCATTATAAGGCCTCAAACAGATTTTTGTCTCTGTTATCCAGCTTTTCTAATGTTCTCAGTAGGAGGGATGGTCCAAATTACTTAGTTTACTATTATTACTAGAAACCAAACTCCATCCCTCACTTTTAGAAAGCATATTTAACTGTCAAAATAAATTTTCACAAACTAGTCTGCAGGTCATTTATGTAAGTCACCTAGGGGCAGCCGGATGGCTCAGTTGGTTAGAGCGAGCTCTGAACAACAGGGTTACTGGTTCGATTCCCACATGGGCCAGTGAGCTGCGCCCTCCACAACTAGATTGAAGACAATGAGCTGCCACTGAACTTCCAGAAGGGTGGCCGGATGGCTCAGTTGGTTAGAGTGCAAGCTCTCAAAAAGGTTGCTGGTTCAATTCCGGCATGGGATGGTGGACTGCGCCCCCTGCAACTAAAGATTGAAAATGGCAACTGGACTTGGAGCTGAGCTGCGCCCTCCACAATTTGACTGAAGGACAACGACTTGGAGCTGATGGGCCCTGGAAAAACACACTGTTCCCCAATATCCAATATTCCCCAATAAAAATGAAAAAAAAATTTAAAAGAAAGTCACCTACGATGCTGGTTTAAAATACAAATTCTTGAATTCTCTTGCAAATATAGCTGTGTCAGAATTGCATTTTCAACCAGCAACCTAGTTCACTGAGTGCCTATCTTTATATAAAAATAACTAGAGAGATACCTTTATTTATATAAAAATAATCAACTATCCAGTCATAATTACTACTTTACAGAAGTTAATGGCAGTATTTGTCTTCTAAACAAAAATTCCTAGTATATTTGCACCTTTAAAATGTAATTAAAAGACAAATATGAAGCAAACTTCTTTCAAAATGATCTTTCTTAAATGGATAAGCAAATACACTGTCACTTTTGCACATAAAAACATATATTATATTTCTGATTTTTTATTTAAATGTAAACTGTTATTTAAAAACATGATTAGGAGACCTATATCTCTATATCTGTATTTGTCTATATATAATATGAAATGGAAAGAACCAAATCAAGAAAATCTCATCTTATTAATAAGATCCAGATGTGTTATAATGGGAAACTATCCAATAATAGAAACCATTTTATCTTTTCTGTACTAATTTGGGATTTTTATTTAGTGAATTGTTAGATCAAACAATTATAAGGTCAAGATAAATGGTAAGGGTAAACATTATAGAACATATTTAAAACTTAGCCTAATAAATCTTAGTTAAAATTTCCTAATGGTGAACTTAAATTTTCATATTTAGGAAGAAATGAGAAATAATTTTATTTTCTTACATACATAACCCCCAGTGGCATGTTAGACAGCTTATATTTCTCCTCGAAATTTTAAATGTTTATGGCCAGTTCTCATTTAATTTTTGCTTAGCCAGCCACATCCTAACTTCTATTAAACTTGATGAGATTTTAGTTTCCTTTAACCCTTTAATGTCTGAAAGTACAGTCGTTCATTTCCTTTTATTAAGATCTTCAAAATGCAACATAATTTTCTTGTATAGTCTTACTGGAAGGAATAGGAGTATGTAATTATATCCCTTTCAGTTATATGCCAGCTTTCATATGATTACTGCTTTGCCAGGTAGGAACATTTTAATCAATTTTTTTATTTCCCTATTAATGTGTTACTAGCTTTTGCTTAGCCATGTTCATAAATGTTCTGCACAGTCTTTGATCTTTTAACCCAATCTAACCACAATACTTCCTAGCATTCTATTCATTCTCTTCATCTCTAGTAAAAAGGTGACCTTCAATTGTGCTATCAAATCCTCATGGCATTTTGAGTCACTGACTATCGTCTGCCTCTCAAAACCAATGTTTTGTTTTTTAATTCCTGTCCTATAACTTACATCCTTTGTAAAACTTTCTATGAAACATTTTTAAAAACCAAATCCAAATTGTATGGTACTAAGGAAAAACAAAGCCAAGAAAGCAAATCAACAAGGTTAAATTTGGAATCATACTGATAGTCAATTCAAGTTTCAGGTCAAGCATATTTTGCTTTGCTATGAATTATATGAATTGGCTGTTTAATTGATTCTGAAATCTAAATATAATTGTATCCTGATCTACTCTCTAGTCCCAAAATACTAGTGTTGTGTCCATTAATTAACCCTTACTAAGTTTCTGGGTATCTACAACACTGAGTTTGATAATGACAAGGTGGGTTTTTAAAAAAACTATTGTGTTGTTTAATTTAGCACATGTTTTGAAGTATGTATATAATTTTCTTGTACTCCCATTCTCATTCTGCCCCTATTTATCCTTCTTAATATTAAACCCATGGAACCTCTCCATGAGTTCCTCTCATGCAGATGAGGATTGTATTACTCAGCCATACCTAAAGGACTGTTTGCACCAAAATTTCCACTAATAGGCTCTACCTGCCCTCATGAAAATAACCTACAGTGTGAAGAACAAACACTACAGTATGGAAAATAGCAGAATTCATGATTGGTAATCTCTTCTAGTTATGATATGAGTTAGGTGAGAAGACATAATGCTGAGGTGAAGGGTAGAGTTCAATAATTCACTTATTGAGAAATAATTAATATTTAGTTTGGAAAAATGTAATGCCTGAGGGACAGTTTATTTTAATGTATTTGGTTCACACTTTTAATGGAAATATTAAGAGAAAAATCTCATGGGAACAATGTTAAAATCAATGAAAGTGAAATGGTGGGAAAAACTTGCCACCTCAGAAACCCATTGCTATAACCATAAAATTTCAGATATTTCTCTCATTTTTTTTCCTTAAGCTCAAAAAAGAGCCTAGGATGTGAAATAAGGGCTTAGAAGGTTTTCTTTTCTCCCCTCTGTAAAAGCGAGAAGATAAAGGTTGAGCAAAACAGGACTGTTTGGCCTCTCTTCCCTCTATGATGCCACCTCCAACATAAAAAGTCTAAATGATGGCTCACCAAATAATACCTGAATAAAAAGAATCAAAATAAATCCGCAAAACACTTTAGACACTTTAATTACACTTTTTGTATGCTGCATATATTTTCCTTTGTTCAGGGACTTGCAGTGGGAAAGGATGCTGTGCCCGAGAAGCAATTCCCAGAATGCACCATGATGTGTGCTACATTTCAGGCCTCTGCTCATTAAGGACACCTATGAGATTCTTCTTTGTTTTTTAAGAGGGCAGAATCCAGTAATAACTCAAATGCTCAGACCTCTCCCCAGACATCATTTTTCTAACAGTTCAAGAAGAGCTGATTCAAGGTCAGAGGTCATAGGCTGTGCTCCATTTGCCAGCTGGCAGTAAGCTCCAAGGACAGAGGGTGCAAAAAGCGTGACGATTCTTCAAGATGCTCATTCACAGAGCATTGAGAGTATCCCCACGGATACCTCAGAAATACTCATTTTATCTCAGTTTGGTGAGTTGGAGAAAAGGGGGTCAATTTTCTGGGGTAGCTTTGCAGAGCTTCACATGCTATGATCCAATCTCACTGAGGCTGACTTTATTTTACACTAACACAATAAAGCTTAAGAGAGGATAAAAAGTTTCTATTATAGATAAACATTATCTGCCCTGTGACTCAGAACAGAGCAACACTGACTAAAAGGCAAACATCTGAAATCTCAGTTGAGGGAGAAACAGTGGCTAGTGTGATCACTACCTAGATTGATAAGAAAACTTGCAAACAGAGGGAAATCATGCTATTAAAATGTTGATCTACAATTATTTTGGGTGAGTTCTTTCTTCTCTCAAACTTTTTCCTCAGTTTTTGTGTGCTGGTCCCATACCACATCTAGAATTTGACGGTTTTTCCTTTCCTAAATGGCTAAACTGAGATGCCGTGTGTAAGAAATGGAAAGTGACAAGATATGACCGAAGCATTGGAAATCAATCCAAACTAAATGTGCTTCTTAACTATAAGTGAACAGTTGAAAACAATCCTCTTTTATAGCCATGGAGATAAATACTCTGTTTTTATTAGGAAAAAATTGCTTTGGACTGAATAAAGTCATTTGATTAACAAGTCAAAGCAGATGGTTTATTGATGTTTCAGAAAGGAGTTTACAAGGTCTAGTGAAAAAAGAGACCCAGCTCTGAATTAACAAATTACCCTGGTATATGGAACATTGACAGTTCACTGCTAATAGATTTATGGGCTACCGCTGGGTGTTTCATCCCTATTTGGTTTATTATGATAAAATATTGGGGCATGAGTAACCTATAGCCTTATTGCAATATACTATATTGACCTTTGACCTTTAGGACCTGACAGCAAAACTATGTATTAGGTTTTTAATTTGTCTTAATCTAACAGGATCAACATCAGTGTTGTGTAGTTTATTTTGAAGAGGCTATTCAAACTAACACGTGGTATGCTGGCTGGGATTTGCTGGAACTCAGTAAGTTAGCTCTCAGAGGTTATAAAAGTTGCACGTCAGGATCCAGAAGTCATTGGCAAAATGGCATGTGGTATGAGTAAAGAAAGTGTCTATAAGGAATCTCATTGTTTAACTCAGAAGGAAATATTTTGTCTCAGGAAATCCTAGAATCTTTGTATTTGAGAATGGATCTTTTGATTTTAATAAAATTTAATTTTTTATTTCTAAAAGTTATTTTTTAAAAAAAAATCTGCCTGGATATTTGATACTGTTCTCATGTTTTCCACTTTTTTCTTTTATGTCTTTAAATATTTAGGACAATTATTTTATAATCTCTATCTGTAATGCTATTATTGAACATTCTTGGGCATCTGATACTGCTATATTGTATCTGTTGACTATTAGGATGGGTTGCTTTCTTTCTACAGTTTCTAATTTTGGATTATGAGCTCAATTTTTAGCAGAGTTCTGTTTGTGGGAATCCTTGGATAAAGGTCTCCCACAAATCTTTCCAAAATGTCTCTCCAAAATCTTTGCTTTTGCTACTTACAGATGCTGCATGGATCTTTTCAGTCCAGGTTGACTTTTTGTGCCAATTTCTCAGTTTGAGAATTCCTGAAACATGCAAGCAAGGTAAATATGATCCAACCAGAATGAGGGTGTACCTATGGCTATGAGTACGTAGAGGATATTAGATGTTTCATTTTTCTCTCTCTGTTTCGCTCTCTGTATGTCTCTCTTCACTCTCATCCCCTTAATGTAGAGCCAAATTCTCTTGAGCTTTTACTGTCCCAATAAGAAGATTTTTTTCTCCCTCCCAATTCTGCCCTTTCACCTGGGATAGTCTTTGGAGGATTTCAGTTTTACATATGAGAATCTTAGCTACAATACTGTGCCTTTCACAGCTCCAAGTCCTAGATGGCAGTTAAAACCATAGACCTTTGGGTACTGAGATTGGCAAATTCTTTCAGGCAGCTCAGTGTCAATTTATACTTACTCGATTTCTTTATCATCTTAGGTTTTGGCTCCTGGAAAATAATTTTCCTTACTTTCTTGTTACCTCAGTTATGTATTCAAAAGGATTTTTTAAAAGTTTGCCCAGAAATATTTGACAGTAGTTTTCAGGTTCACAACTCTACCAAATTGTCAGGACTGGTAGTCAGAATCTTGTTTTAGAAATGCCCCTTCTGTCACCATATATTTGATCTATAGATGATGTATTACAGAATTGTACACCTGAAACCTATGTAACTTTACTAACAACTGTCACCTCAATAAACTTTAATTTTAAAAAAATTTCTTAAAAAAAAAAAAAGAAATACCCCTTTTCATGTAAAAATGAATTGGGCAGAGGCAGGCAGGAAACTGAAGGCTCAGAAAATGTATCCCACCAACTTCACTTTATAACACAATTAATGAATGATCAGATTTATTGCATTAGCCTACATATATCATAATTGCATGTTTCGTCTATTCAGTCTATTTTCTATATTCTGGACAGAGGGTTCGTATTTTGGGACAGCATATAGAATGATACACTAATAGCCCTTTTTAATACACCCTTGCTTCAAATACAGTGACTGCTTTAAGTGGTCAGTTTTATGTAAATTGTCAAATCATCAAATTTTTATGATACAGTAAACATTTAGCTTGACATGGCATTTTCAAAGGATTTTACATGGATCATTCCAAATATGGAAATCATAGTATTAAATGAGCTCACAGATGCATTTCAGACATCTTCAGGCCTTTAACCATTTCTGCTTTTCCACAAGTAAAATCAGCCACCAATGAACACAACTAATGCTTCACCCTTCTTTACTTACTCACCCTTTTTACTTACTGCCATAATACTGGATGCAAGAGTCTGCTTGTGGCCTAACATATATTGATGCCACAAATAGACTGCCTAACCAAAATATAATAAAAAAGTGATAAAAGGTAAGATTAAAAATTATAGTCTTAATAGATATCTATACCTCCTCCAGATAGAGAAACAATTAAAATGGGGATAAGGAAGAAACCAACAATGAAGAAAATAAGAAAAAAATTAATGAACTAATACATGTGCTACTGGTTTTCTTCTAAGAAATCGTGGACATGTTTCAGAAAGTATGTTAATTTTATGGCAGTTTATTTCGTATAAAATATTTAAATTTCTTTTCTTACTCTGTGCTTGTGGAATAGTACTACTTATTACAAAGATGATAGAGAAATCACTTATTGATAAAGTAATTCAAGGGCTCTATACTAGGATTTCCAGGCGGGAATTCCCACCTGTTCTCAGAAATTTTTTTCACTTTCCCGTTCCTGAATCCCGAGGTATAAACTATTTTCTGTTCTCCACGATGAGTTGTTTCCACAAAGTGATGGCTGATACTACCAACCACCTGGGTTCAGGGAGCCAATTTTCCCGATTTTCCGACCAACTTTTCTCGGGATTTGGGAATGAAAAGTGAAAAAAATTCCCGAGAATGGGCGGGAATTCCCGCCCTGAAACCCTAGTGATAAATAGGAAAAATGTCTAAAAGATACATTGTGAGTAGTACATTTATTTCCCATTGTGGGTATTACTGGGTTCAAGGAGCCGATTTTCACAACTTCCCGACAAATTTCTCAGGATTCGGGAATAGGAAAGCAAAAAAATTCCTGAGAATGAGCAGGAATTCCCGCCTGGAAAAACCTACTCTATACAAACCTTTTTTGAAGTAGAAAATGAAGTTATTGTTGCCTTATCCATACAGTGAGTGGAGACTATATCGATGACATTTTTCTGACCTCTTCTCTCAAAATTTGCTTTGAGCACTCCATGAATAGGCAGAAAAAAGGATCCACTTAAGCAAACATGTTATTTCCAATTTTAGTTTTGTAAATATGGAAGCAAGAATATTTAATTGAATGGGAACACTGTTACACAGATATTTCTGTTATTGCCCACTTAATTATCCCAAAGCACTTATACTCTTATGTAGTAACTTCAGTTGTTATTTGAGTATGGGGTTCTTGTTCAACTTTGACACTTAGACTCAGCATCTGATGATTTCTGCTTATGGTTTATAATCTCTGGTTCAAAACACACACCCTACATACTTCATACTGGAGCTAATACTCAATTCTGCCAGTCTGAAATTTACTGCTTTCCGCTGAGCTCCAAAAAAGATTAACAATGAAAGAAGGGCAGTTTAAAGAACATGTCTAAGACACTGTGACACTATTTCTGAAGCTAGAGAAAACAATGGAATAGAAGAGTAGTTGTAGCATTTCAAAAATTATACTATAAACTATT
The DNA here is from genome assembly GCF_057876585.1 of Rhinolophus sinicus. Lineage (NCBI taxonomy): Eukaryota > Metazoa > Chordata > Mammalia > Chiroptera > Rhinolophidae > Rhinolophus > Rhinolophus sinicus. The sequence continues at coordinate 62,468,434 of NC_142508.1, read as the reverse complement.
AACTCCAGAACATGAACAAAATGTCACTTCCTAGATTTAAAAAAAAATTGTCTAAAAGAAAATGAATCGGATGATGTTTTCCTGAGGAAAACAAAGAGGAAAAGGCTGAGTTATTCTGAATTGGTGAAAGGGGAAATATCTGAAATCAGGGAGTATGTTAATTTGCAGCAAAGTTTAGCTCTGCAATGGTGCTAAGCAGTATCTGCATCTGAGGATGACATGGTGATGAATGGAACATGAAAGCATCTTTTATTTCCTCTCTCACTTTTCTTTAGTAACTGGTGGACAGCTGGATACAAGAATTCTTATGATTTGTTCTGCAGCCCCTTTCCCCACTACTGTAAAAGGATCTGCAGAAATAATTTAAAAAGCTGAAAGATAATTTAGTGTTTTTTCTAAGCCTTCTTTCCTCCACCCTCCTTTACACTTTCCACAAGCACTAAGTACACTCCAAGTGAACTAATCCTACTGCAAAGTTTTTTGTTTTTTTTCTGGTCTTTATTCTTCTAATCTATCAACTGTCTTCAGTTTCATTTACATGGCTTTAGATTTATCCTGATGGAAATTACTATTCTTGATTTCTGTATTTTCTTCAGACTTTACTTTTTATCATTTATTCTTTTAAAAGCTGTTACGTATTTTCTCTTTCTCTCTCTCTCCTTCTCCTCCCTCCCCCAATTTTTCTCTTTTTGTTTATCCATGAGAGGGGTATTATATAAAAATAGAATGGTAGAATCTCAAGTTTCATTCTCTCAAAATTTTATTCAAGAATCCTTACTCTGTGGAAAAATAAACCCCAATTACCAATTTGATTTTAAATATCTGGGTAAATATACTTTTTTTTTTTTTGTAAATGGAAACATTCATACTTGAAAATTGTAGACCTGAAAGTAAACCTATAAAACAAACAAGACTTGTTAAATGATATAGTCTACATAAAGTAAACTAGAATAAGAGGACACTTGAACAACTAAGAAGCTGGGAATACTGCTAGGAGATTCTGGAGCAGAATCCACTATAGTTCAAGACAAAATACTGATAATATAACATCAAGTGTGCAGAGTTAGCTTTAAACAATGGAGAGATGCAAACCTAAGCATTTTTGCTTCAGTGAAACCACTTCTAATGAGATCATGGACATGTTTCAGAAAGGAAGTGAAGCATTTCGAATTGTGTGTATCTTTCAGATCTGAACTGATTGTCATGGCTAGGGTTCCTCCATTCCTTCCTCCTTTTAAACAACCTTTAAGAGTTGAGATGTGCTTATTGAGGAATATACAATGGGCCTCCAAGACAAAGTCACCCAGTTTTAAGAGCAAGAGTTATGACAAAAGGCACAGACATAAGTGCCAGCCTAAGCGATATACTAAATAACTGTTTTAACCAAGTCCTCCCAGTAGCTCTGGGATGAACCCATATGCTATCTGAATTTCCGCCACTCCCACATTAGCATAAATTCCCTTTTATCAGTTGCCCAGGGCTTGTCTTTCATCTTGAATTTTAACCTATAAAGATAAAAAACTTGGAAGCTTATAGCCATAAACGAGTCAAATTTATGATGTAAATAAAAGTTGTGGTTACAAGTAGACACAGTGGAATATTATATTTTTGAAAAGCACACAGTTAAAATGAAGATTATAAATAAAATAAAATGAATGAATGAGAAATGAATAAAAGAAAGAATTGTATAGGAAATAGAAAAGAGGGGAGAATGAAAGGAGATGAATTGCTAGTCATCAAAGGTCAGACAAAATAGGAGACAAAAAAGCAAAATGAAATAATTCTCAACAGGGGAGTTAAAGAAAATCAGAAAGGGTTAAAAAATAGTTTCAGAAGGGAGTGGGATAGGGCTACTACAAAACACAACAAATGAGATTTGGCAGGAAAGTTGAATAGCTCTTTATGCATAAAGGCTAATAATAACAAGAAAATTAAGGACATTATATAAGACACCAGTAATTGAAGCCAATAGTTGAAAAAGCTATGAACGTAAAGAGTTAATGAAGAGATTAGAAAGAACACTTATATGTCATTATATTTAAATCTACAGATTTGTATGAAGTAGTCTTAAGAATGGAAAATTGTGGGACACCTATAATTAATCTTAAGAGTCCAGAGTTAAACCCATTATCAAGGGACAAAGAAAAATGAAACAAACGACAAGATGCTACCTCCACTTCTCCAGAGAACAGAATTTGAAATCTTGTGTTACATAGCTTGGCATTGGCTCCATGAAAACTACAAACTCACTGCTAATTCATATATAAAGAGAAAGATGACTGACTGCTGACTAGCAACCCTAACAATTCCTAAATCATCCATGTCAAATAAACCACATAGGCTTTTCATAAAACTTAGGATTTACTTAATAATGACAAATTAGAATAGAGAGAGCAAGAATATTTGGATATCATCAGTCATTTTGCAGTGCCTAATTATTATTTTAAAAAAGTCTTGTGACAATGAATAGATTCCAACAAAATAAAATTATTATGGCCTGGGTTCTATATGACAGAGTCTGTAAAGGTGACTGAAATCCCACTATTTCAATTTCAATCACATATTGCCTGATTACATGCAGTTGCAATGAATTCAGTGCAAAAAAAAAAAAAAAGTGAATTTAAAGTTCATCATCACACCATATGTTAGAATTTGATTTAATAAGCCAGGAATAAAAAATAGTGATCTATGGTAAAAAAGAATGATAGTAGAAAAACCATAAGAAATGAAGTTACATAGACACAGACAACAGTTTAGTGGTTACCAGAGGGTAAGGGGGTAGAACAGGGAAAAGGGGATCAAATACATAGGGATGGAAGGAGAACTGATTCTGGGTGGCGAGCACACAATATATAGATGATGTATTATAGAAATGTACACTTGAAACCTATATAATTTTACTAACCAATGTCACCCCAATAAATTTCATAAAAATTTAAAAATTAATTTAAAAAAAAAGAAATGGAGTTAAATCCCACATTATTTTCTCTATTTATCAGTGTCTATAATAAGCATTAACTCTTGTTTTAAGTTAATGGAACACATATCCTACCCCAGAAATCCATATGCGGATAAAAGATACTGCAGATTCTATTATACCTCTATAAATGCCAACATCACTGCAAAAGAAAGTAACAGTAACTCAGTGAATTCAAATTATGATGCAGGGGTGAGAGGGTAAACACTAGATAAAGTTTTCCAAATGATCTAAATGGTGTGATATTTTTTACTCAGAGTTTAGCATTCTTACTTGCCTTTTTTTCTACATAGTGTAGGAAATGGATTACAATAATAAAAAATGAATATAGAGATCTCATTCCATGATTTAAAAATGTGAATGGCAATAATAAAACAAGAAATAACAATTTCTAAATCATATATGTACATAAAAATGTGTGTGCATGTGTGTATTTTTTCCCCCACTAACTGTGGTCAAGACTAAAGTTTTACAACTTTGCTGACCACCTTCAGAATTACTGTAGCAGCAAAAGGAGAGTATTTCTCCTCTTTGTACACATCATAAAGAATCCAGAGCTCTTGTTATACCTTGGCAGTAAACATATTAGAAATAAACATATACTACATTTAACCAAAACCTACCTTGAAGTTTACAAATATATTTTAGCAATATAGAGCTTATTTAAAGGTGTCAGAGTTACATGAGTTACATGAGATTACTCTAATTCATGCTTATATAAAGATCAATATATCACAGGTGATGACAGCTTGGCTAAACCAAGAAGAATGAGTAAAGAGACCATGATAGCTAAGTTTTAGAGTGAATGAAACACACAGAGAAATCGGGATTTCTTAGAGGGTGTACATGTATTTGGATTGGTTTATTATAGAGAGGGTCGGGAGTCATACGCTAAGGCAATAGGTATTAGGATGAAATTTTGAAGAATTAGGTAGTTTATTTGGAACTTACATTCAAAGATGTTTCCAGTTAGTAGAAACAACATGAGAAATCTACCACCCACCATGATACAAACATTAAGGTAAGTCCAGAGAACTCTCCAATTTTGCAGAATGAAATGAATGGATTAATAAAATCTTGCTATTACAAAAAAAAAAAAAAAAAAAAAAAAAAGAAAAAAGAAAGAAAAAAGGAAAGAAAAAGAAAAAAACAAACAATTTAATATCATACTAATTAATCAAGTTTACATTTGATTATAACAAATATTTTGTTGCTCTGTTCATTTTTCTGTTTTGAGATGTTGTAAAAATCATTTGATGGAAACACAGGAAGTTGGTAAAGGCCAGAATTCATAGCTGTCATTTTTATGAAGAATATTTGGAAAATGATTAAAATGAAAGATAAACAACCTTACCAAAGATCAGGAGCCTTTCTCAGCTACAAATATTCACAATGGTCCCTAATATTTTGGCTGTAACACTGTGAAAGATTTAATGATAAAAAGATATACTAGGCAGCAAAGAACTCGTAGTCAAGGGAATAGTCTTAGTTTCTAAGGAAGAAATGCTGATGTTAAGACATAAATAACACTTGCAACAACATGGTTGGATCTTGAGATCATTATGCTAAGTGAAATAAGTCAGAAAAAGTTGAGAACCATATGACTTCACTCATATTTGGTATATAAAACTGAAAGCAACAAAGGAACAAGACAAACAAATAAACAAAAACTCATAAACACAGACAACAGTTTAGTGGTTACCAGAGGGAAAGGAGGGAGGGTAAAGGGGGTCAAATATACGGTGATGGAAGGAGAACTGACTCTGGGAGGTGAGCACACAGTGTGCTACATAGATGATGTATTATAGAATTGTACACTTGAAACCTATGTAATTTTACTAACCACCGTCACCCCAATAAATTTAATTTTTTAAAAAAGAAAAGAAATGGTAGATAATTGTGTCCAGGATGACAAAGATATTGGGGAATATGTGGCTTTCTAAACAAATTGATTAAGTTCCAGATGAGCAAAACAGATGTTTAATATCATTAGTAAACCAGGTTCTTCTATGCTTTAACTGATGATGTCAGCGGATATCATCCGTTTACCATTCTTTGTTAAAGTGACTGTAGAAATGATGGCTATGCCTCTGACAGATGCATAAGGATCAAATTATGACAGGGTGACCTCAGAGAATATAAAGAAGGAAGCCTCTTGGAGTTTACTATAAAAATGCCCAAGAAAAAACTGAACAGTATGAACTATTTTAGGTATAGGGGCACTATGCCCACTTTTAATTTCTCATCACAAAGTTTCTCAAACAATTAATGATAAATGTGCTTATGTTTAGCCTTTTTACCTCTCTATCCTCCTGGTGTTCAGGGTTCTGCATTTTATGCGAGTTAAGGCCAGGCTGTCTAGTAATGAACAATGCAATAACCAAGCATATCACCCAGGCAACTGGAGTCCAAATTGAGGGAGCAGTACTTGTTGCACTTTATACATTCTTTTTGCATATTACGTGAAATTTGCTATACTTTATATCAAAGTGCTCTATCTCGTCACAATGGGGAAGTATATTGAAAGAAAAGGATAAGTACTATTCTATTTAGTTTGTAAAGATTTCGAGACAATCAAATTCTGTTTGTACTGTATAGGCATTCAAGTAGCCAGACAAATGATTAACAGAAAATACCCTCAAAGCATGGGAAGGGACCTTAGAAATGATTTGGTCCAGTCTGCCATCCAAAGTAGGAGTCTCCTCAGTTTCTCAAAAATAAAAGATCAATTTATTTTATTGTTTACCACCCTTTCCTCCACCATGTAGGGGTGTGTTTCTTCCTTCATCACTGTGTCCTCCATAACTGTATGCATAAAAGGAGGAGGTTGAGACAAGATCTCAAATATTCCTCCTTAACTCATTGATTTTCATATATTTGTTGCCAGTTGGATTTTATTGAGTCTAATTACGTGTGCCCTCAGGATTATAAGTTTTTTTCAGTGCAGAAGTTTTTTTTTTAATTGAAGTTTATTGGGGTAACAATTGTTAGTAAAATTACATAGGTTTCAGGTGTACAATTCTGTAATACATCACCGATATATCATATTGCGTGCTCACCAGAGTCTTAAACCATAAAAAAATGAAGATTCACACAGACTTTTCCATGCTGAGAAAAAAATTTTTAAAGGCATATATCACACAATACTTAAAAAGTATATGTAGCCATCCATAAAAGAGGTTTCTACATATTTGACTTTATTACTCTGAATGACTCCTTGTCAATGGGTGATAACGTCTTGGGCTTACCTGATTTATGCTGTGATCACTGGAATATTGTATTGCAAGAGAATTCTGATCTGTGGTTTTTGTTCTGTTTTTATTATTCACTTAGGTCTCAACTGCAACACAGTTCTCAGCTGTTACTCTTGTTCATGCTCTTTGTCCTAAAGTGCTGGTAGGGGCATATGCCTATATTTATAAATAAGGTTGCAGTACTGAGATGTAGACATGACCCAGGCCTATGTCAGTTTTACCAACTAATCAAGGGATCCTATAAATAATTTAATATAAATTAAAATAACACATTAGAAAGAATCAATTTGTAAATTTAATTTGGGAAAAAGGGAGAAGGCTAAAAAGAGGTAAAGTGCTCTGAGGCACAGTATTAGTTTTATGTCTGAGAAAGGAGGGGCCACCTATATGGGATATGAAGTAGAATCAGCAGTTATGAATGAAAAGACTGGTAAAATAGCTCAGTACAATTTGCTGAAGATAAATATACTTGTCTGCAGTGTTCTAACGCTTTATCATTTTTATTACTATTTCTATTTTGTCGACAGTGGTTAGGTATCAACTTGATACAAAATGAATTCTGTCTTCCAGATGTCATTTTACTATAGATATGAAGAACTGACTATTCTATTCTTTCTCTGTGGCATGCAATATATGTGGCCATAATCTCCAAAATCACTGTATCATAAATTCATATCTACTTTGTTATTCACTTTCACCCATAGGTCTTTCTGACCATTTGATGACGTTCAGATCTTGCTACCTTTGAATACCCATTTTGTTTTATTGTTTTTCTCCTAATGCAGCAGTTGTTTCTATTTCAAGAGGGGCAGATTCTCATTTTGTTGTTTCCATTCTATGTTTCTATGCTTTCTGGGTACCTTTATATCGCTTTGCTGCCCATAGTGTTATTTGCATCGCCTCCCAATTTAATACGTATCATTTGTGAATTCCACTAACATGCTTTTTACTCCCTCTTCTTCATCATTAATGCAGCAGCTATAGAAGACAGGACACAATACTAACCCTTGCAGCACCTAGACACATCCCCCAACTTGATACATTTCCATTTATGGTTTATCAATATTTTTTATGGTTCTCCAGCCAGTTTTGAATCCATGTGACACTGCTTATATCCAGGACAATTTGAATTAATTGTGCACAGATGTCATCAAACACTACATCAAAGGCTTCACTAAATTTGAGAAATACTACATCTAGCATATTTATTTTTTCATTTGCTGATATTATATCTAAAAAAACTCACATTTTCAAGCCAACTTAGAAATGTTTATAATTCTAGTGATCTACATATATTTACTTATTTTAATATTTGCACCATTACTTTCATGTAATGAATACAGATGACACAATGATCTTTACTTTTTGAACACCCCTTTTTTTTTAACTTTTAATTTTGGAATAATTTTAGATTTACAGAAAAATTCCAAAGGTAGCGGAGTGAATTCCCTTACACCTTTCCTTCCAGTTTTCCCTAATATTAATATCTTACAAGATCATGTATGTCAAAACTAAGAAGTTAATAATGATACACTACTACTAACTAAACTACAGAATGTTTTCCCATGGCTGCCCCTTTTCTGTCCCAGGATCTAGGATACCACATTGCATTTAGCGGTCATGTCTCCTTAGTCTCCAAGGATCTATGACAGTTTCTTAGTCTGCCCTTATACTCTTGTTTTTTAAATTACCTTAACACTTTTGAAAAGTGCTGGTCAGGTGTTTCGTAGAACATCCCTCAGTTTAGGTTTGTCTGATATTGTCTCATAAGACTGGGGTTACAATTTTTTGGACAGACTACACCAGAAGCAGAATACCCTTATCAATGCATCAAACTGGAGTATATGGCATTAACATGAATTATCACTGATAATGTTAACTTTGATCACTTGGTTGCTGTGTTGTCTACCGGGTTTCTCCATAGTAAGTTAGAAATTTTCCCTTGTCACAATCTAGTCCGTGCATTCTCCGTTAGGGTGATTATAATGGCCCCAAGAAAGTAAAAATGTGTTCTTGGTGGGGGCAAAAAAAAATTACTTTTTTAATGCATAAAATATGGGTATATATAGTACACAAACAGATGTACAGTATATTTTGTGGTAGTAAAACTTCATTGGGAGTGAGGGGGCAGCAGGAAAAATGTCTAAAAAGCCTTCTGTGTGTGCCTGTGGGTGGGGAAATTGATAAGGGGGGGGAGAGGAGCTGACAGATACTGCTCTATTCATTGGAAGCAAGTCACTAAGCCTAACTCATATTTAAGGGAAGGGGAATTAAAGCTCTACCTCCTGGAGGAGGGAGTACCTACATATATTATTTGGAAATTTTTCTGTAAGACTATTCCTTTTTTCCTTTAAGTCATCATTTTGGACCACTTTCTGTCAATAGCTTGGGTCTGTGTTTCTGTGTTAGTTTGGATCTTCCAAGAAGCAGATGCCAAGATGGGATTAGATATGCAAAAGATTTATTAACGAATTTACTTACAAAAGGTAAAGAGGAGGGAGCAAGGGAAGGCAAGAGAGCCTTCACACTGCGATGTAGGTCTGACACCTGTGATGGAGAAAGGAAAGGAAGGAGGACTGGGTAGGAATTGTTTCAGACTGCAACACAGTTATAAGAAAGTTTTAGCCCAGCCAATGAGGAATCCTTTGCCAAAATAACCCATTCGAGAAGTCCCGTGTCTCATAGGAAAAGACCTGAATTACAACCCCACCATATGTAGACATTGTCTGGATAGATCACATGGGAATCATAGCCTTGACATGAACCTGGGGGTGGGGTCATGAGTCAATTATGTTCCCCGCAGAAAGAGATCTAAGCAGTACATTTCATGCCCATCACACTCTATACTTTTGCACAGCCTTATTAAAACACCAGAAATTAGTTCTGAAAGAATATTACCTCTTTCTCCATTCTATGAAGTATCTTTTTACTTTTCTAAACATAGTTGCATATAACAACCAACAATTTCTTAGAAACCATACTTGTTTTTCCACTGAAAAATATTGCTTTAATGACGTCTGACACTCATAAATAGTCAAATATCTTAAATTAGATAATCCTCCTGACAAATGACAGTTATAAACTCTGACCAATATTTTTTAAAAAACCCACACACAACTCTTTGAAGGCACTGTGGAGCAATCAAAAGCAGGCAGAAACTGAAGGGAATATGACTCTTGAAAGAAAGGAAGCCAATAGATGATATCTACATTTTCTGATTTTCCCAGTAAGATTATTTTTCAGTATGCATGGTATATAGAGAATAGAGCTTAAGCAGAAAGCAGAGGTTTTGCGGGGGGGGGGGGGGGGGGATGGGGGGGGTGAGACATCAGATTTGGAGTTTGAGGCTACTGGAGCAGCTAGAAATTGAAATAGGAAGTCTCTAAAAAGAAGAAACCACCGGAGGGTAGCTTCAAAATGGAGTGGGGGTGAGGGGGGGAGCTCCAAAAGCTGCATAATGCCTCCTCTCAAATTCTTCGCTGACTCCTGAACTGTTCATGTGCACAGTGAGAGCCAGAGGAAACGTAGAGGAAAGCAACAGGTAAGAGACTGAAATAGCTAACCAGAAATTTCAGCAGCTTCCCAGTGATGATGAGTCAGAGTTTGGGGGGTGAATCCCTAAAATTAGAGGGTCTTGGTAAACACCTCAGACTTTCTAGAAACCTCAGAAGGGCCATACCTTATGAGGAAGGTCCATGCCTAAGACTAAAGGGAAAACTGAAATAAATTTGAACCAGGCCTAAAACCAAACTTCCACCGAATCAAGGAAATTATACTAATAATTTAACCACCTGCTAGAACAAAATTCAAAATACTCTTCAGAGGAAGATAACAGAATCAAGAATTTCTTAAACCATCAAAAATGGTAATATACTATCAAAAAAATTACAAGATAAGAGAAAGTTGGGAAAATGTGACCCACAGTCAAAAAAAAAAAAATCAAAAGAAATAAACTCACTGACAACCTAGATGTTGGGATTAATAGACAAGGACTTTAAAGTAACTATGACATATATGTTAAAGAATGTACCAGAAAAGAAGGATATAATGAGTAAAGAGGGGGGATTTTCTGTAAAGATGTGAAAACTGAAAATAAAAATCACATGGAAATACCAGAACTGAAAAAATATAATACCTGAAATGATTAAAGAAAATCACTAGATGGAATTAATAGCAGACAGTGGACAGTATAAAAGAAAGGCTCAATGACCTTGAAGAAAACTCAATAGAAATTATTGAAACTGAAGCACAGAGAAGAAAAAAGTTTGGAAAATAATTAATATATTGTCAATGATGTATATGTTCAAGATTAAGCAATCTAACATGGTTATAATTGGAGTTCCAGAGAGAAAGGAAAGAGAAAAAGGATAGAAACAATATTTGATAAGATATTGGACAAAATTTCTAAAATTGATTAAAAACATAAACCTATAGATCCAAAATGCACAGCAAATCCCAAGCAGGACACATAAAAATAAAACCACAGTCAGACATATCATAGTCAAATAACTTAAAACCAAAGATAAAGAAAAAAATATTTTTAAGTAGCCAGAAGGACAAAAAAAATTCTATTCAAGGGAGCAATAAGAAGAATGATGACTGGATTCTCATTAGCAACAACAGATAACATAAGTCAATGGAACACTATCTTTAAAGTAACGAAGAATAAAATATCACCCTAAAATTCTATAGGCAATGAAAATATTCTTCAAAAATGAAGGTGAAATAGATATTTGCAGACAACTGAAAGCTGAGATAACATGTGACCAACAGACTTGCACTACAAAAAATGCTATGATGCCACTGAGCAGCTGAAATCACCAACCTGGGAGCTTTCCTCTCTTGAAAGTTCTTATTTGAGAATACATTTTCCAAATCTTTAAGTAATTTTGAGGTTTAAAAAATTTTTTTAGTTGCAGTTGAAATTATTCTCAATGTATCTGGTATTGTGTTCAGTGCTATACATGAATTATCTCATTTCATAAAATATACCCATGAAATAGCTATTATAATGCCCATTAACAAAATAGGAAACTTCATCTTATGAAATTAAACTACATTACCCACAGTCACATAGTTAATAAATGGCACAGTTGACAATTCAAACTTTTTACTTCAAAGTTAGGCTCACAGCTACAACAGCTCTTGAGGTACTGTGTTTTATCATCATAATTATAAAATGTTTAATCATTATTACACACCCTATAAAAGATTGAAAACATATTATAGGGTGATATGTACTATGCTAATTTCCTGAAAATTATATTCAGATAAAAAGTTTTTTAGAAGAAATAGTATCTGAGATTGTACATGAGAACAAATATTAAGCCAACTCTACAAATAGGCTTGTTAATAGTGTTTTCTATTTAGTAAGTAATATCCTTACTACATAAGTAACTTGTTGGGGTGGCTGGTTGGCTCAGTTGGTTAGATCATGGTGTTGTTAATAACACCAAGGTTGCTGGTTCGATCCCCGCATCTGTGAGTTGTACCCTCCTTAAAAAAAAATATATCTATATCTATATCTATATCTATATCTATATCTATATCTATATATCTTGCTTTACTTATTTCAGTAGTTTTAGTTTTAGAGTGGCTTGGAAAGCAGGGCAGATTGCAAAGATCTGTGTTGTGGGTTAAGAGGTATGAATCACTTTTGTCAGGTTTGCATCTGTTGGGATATATAGGAAGGTCACCTTTGACTAATGGGAATTCTCAAGAGCATAGCAGCAATCACATATTCAGATTGACTGTTAATTCTAATTGCAATTATGATATGCTTAAGGGCCTGCTTAGAAAATCGGCAATTACTAAAAGTAAACAACTGTTTACTGACTATTTTACTAAAGTACATAGTGCTGTACTAGATGTAGGAGACAAAATATGTAATATTAGCTATCCTCAAGCAGTATGGACATTCTTGTTTGGGAGACGAGAACATGACCCACGAAATAACAAGAGCAAAATGCAAGGAAGTATATCAAACACTTAATTATATGACAGTGAAAATAAGGAGTTCAGAAAAGAGAAAAAATACCTATAATCAGTTGTCCAATGTATATCTGTATATCACCTTACAAGTTTCAATAAGTTTTCATGTTACCTCAACTGAAAGTCACAAAATTACATAAAGATAGGAAAGGTAAATAATATTTAATCAGTACTTAATGACTTCTACCATTAATGATAACTTCCAACCTCCAATGTATCAGACAGTGTATAAAGCACTTTTCATTCTCTTTCTCATTTTATCCTCACAAGAATCCCATGTGGTCAGGACTATTGCCCCACTTCTAGATGCTGAAACTGAGTTGAATCAACTGCCTGAGAACACACAACTAATAATTTACACAGTTGGTACTTAACACTCACATCGAAGTTGATATCAGTTTCAAAGTTGAGAGTTCTACCACTGAATTTTGCCAATACTGTGAAATACTAAATCTCCAAAACCTATAAATATCTCAGATCTATAGAGAAAACTTTTCCTTATTTTGTCTGAAATAGGCTGAAGCAAAACTTCATTAAGTCTAACCTCACTTGAAACATCACTGTGAAGAAATTTTAAAAATATAGGTCAGTATGAAAAAGCCAATGCTATATCTTCATCACACCAAATCTACATTCGCCTCCAAGGTAGGTGGGTTGGGACTAAATGCAAGGGGAACATTCGAGCCTCTCTTGTAGTTAGTTGTTGATGCGGTGTTGGGAGACAAATACAGGGGTTTGCTGCTGCAGCACAGCCTATCCTATCTGATTAAGAAGGTAACGTTAATTATATTTTGAGTTATTATTTCAATGAATAATGTTAAATAGGTCATTTAAATCACAATGCTTATGTAACACAAGTCAGGTACACTGTTTCCATTCAGCTTCCAAGTTTACTGTTATCTAAATACTCTACATTCTGGACTCTCAGCCTCACAACTTCGGCTCAGTCAAGCCTAATCAAATCCCCCAAAACCTAGACCAGTGTCCCAAAATTCTTCTGAGGATGATTTGTTTTTGAAAGTATTTCACTTACTTAAAAAATTTTTACCAGAATACTAAAATATTTGTAATACATAGTCACTATGTTTTATTCTCAAAGGAAGAAAATCTATTAAAAAACCCAAATAAGATTAAGAGATAAAGACTCAGAACAAAGAAAACCAAAGGGTTTTCTCATTAACATGTATGTTAAAACAGTGATTCTCAAAAACAATGTATATATAAATTTTTTGTTGCAGTAAAATATACATAGAACTTACCACTATAACCATCTTTAAGGGTATGATACGGTGGTATTAAGTACATTCACAATGTTGTGCAACCATGACAACTATTTCTAGAACTTTTTCATACCCATAAAGCAATAACTTCCCATACACACCACCCTCCCACCATTGTCCCTAGTAACCTCAAATTGACTTACTGTCTTTAGGAGTCATACAAATTTTAGAATCATAAATTACTGGCTTTTTGGATATGGCTTATTTCAGTAGCATAATATTTTCAAGGTCCATCCATCTTGTAGCATGTATGGAACTTTATTCCTTTTTATGGCTAAATAATATTCCATTGTGTGGATATATCACACTTTATCCATTCATTTGATGGACCCTGGGTCGTTTCCACCTTTTGGGAACTGTGTTCATAAACACTGGTGTATAAGAATCTGTTTGAGTCCCTGTTTATATACATATATATACATATATACATATATACATATACATATACATATATATGTATATATATATATATATATATATATATATGTATCTGGGAGTGGAATTGCTATGTTTAACTTTTTGAGGAACCGCCAAACTGTATTCCGCAGCAGCTGTACCATTTTACAATTCCACCAGCAGTGTAAGAGGGTTCCAATTTTTCTACATACTTGCTAACATTTGTTATTTCTTATCTCTCTCTCTCTCTCTCTCTCTCTCTCTCTCTCTCTCTTTTATAACAGCCATCCTATTAGGTGTGAAGAGGTATCTTACTGTGGTTTTAATTTGCATTTCCCTAATGAATAAAGGAGTTGAGTATCTTTTCTTTGCTTATTGACCATTTTATGTCTTCCAGAACATGTTTATCCAAGTCCTTTGCCCATTTAAAAAACTTGGTTCTTTTTATTGTTGAGTTGTAGCAGTTCTTCATATATTATGGATATTATGCCCTTATCAGATACCTGCATTGAAACCTATTTGAAGAAACAATGACTGAAAACTTCCCTAACCTGGCAAAGGAAACAGACATACAGGTCCAGGAAGCACAGAGAGTCTCAAGATGAACCCAAAGAGGTCCACACCAAGACACATCATAATTAAAATGTCAAAAGTTAAAGACAAAGAAAGAATCTTAAAAGTGTCAAGAGAGAAGCTGTTAGTTACGTACAAGGCAGCTTCCATAAGACTGGCAGCTGATTTCTCTATAGAAACTTTGCAGGTCATGAGAGATTGGCACGAAATAGTCAAAGTGATGAAAATCATGACCTACAACCAAGATTGCTCTACTTAGAAAGGTTATCATTAAGAATCAAAGGAGAGAGGAAGAGGTTCCCAGACAAGAAAATGCTAAAGGAGTTCATCACCACTCAACCAGTATTATAAGAAGTGTTAAAGGGATTTTTTTAAAGTAGAAAAGATCTAAAATATGAATAATAAAATAGAGAAAAGAAATTTCACCAACAAAGACAAACACTTAGAAAAAGCAGTGGATAAACCAACTATAAAGCTAGTGTGAAGATTAAAAGGCATAAGTAGGAAGATCACATGTAATTACAACAATAAATCAAGGTATACATATAAACACACACACAAAAGAATTTAAAAAATAATGACAAAAACATAAACGTGGAGAGAGGGAGTGAATATTGTACTGATTTTAGAATGTGTTCAAATATAGGTTACTATCAACTTAAAATAGACTGCTGTAAACATAGCTTGGTATATATAAAGCACATGGTAACCGCAAATCAAAAATCTACAAGAGGTATACAAGAAATAAAGAGAAAGGAATCCAAACACAACCCTATAGAAAGTCGTCAACATACAAGAGAAGAGAACATGAGAATAAGAACAGAGAAGAACTACAAAAACCATCAGAAAATGATTAATAAAGTGGCAATAACTATATATCTATCAATAATTACTTTAAATTTAAATGGACTAAATGCTCCAATCAAAAGACAGAGTGACTAAATGGAGTTTAAAAAATGACGCATAGATATGCTGCCTACAAAAGACCCACTTTTCAAGTGCACATGGAACATTTTCTAGGATAGACCAGACATTAGGCCACAAAACAAGTCTCAATATAAGAAGGTTGAAATAATATCAGGCATCTTCTCTGATCACAATAGAATGAAACTAGAAATAAATGACACGAAGAAACCTGAAAACACACAAACATGTAGAGGTTAAATAACATGTTACTAAACAATGAATAGGCTAACAACGGGATCAAAAAAGAAATCAAAAGATACCTTGAGACAAATAAAAACAAAAACACGAAATTTAAAATCTGTGGAACACAGGCAAACCAGTCCTAAGAAGGAAATTTTTGGCAACACAGGCCTATCTCAAGAAACAAGAAAAATCTCAAATAAATAATCTAAGCCTACACCTAAAAGAACTAGAAAAAGAACAACAACAACAACAACAACAAAAGCCCAAAGTAAGTAGAAGAAAGGAAATAACAAAAATAGATCCTAAAAAACAGAAAAGATCAATAAAATCAAGAGCTGGTTCTTTGAAAAGATAAACAAAATTGATAAACATTTAGCCAGACTCATCAAGATATAAGAGAGATGGCCTAAATAAACAAAATCAGAAATGAAGGGAAGAAATGACAACTGACACCACAGAAATACAAAGGATTATAAAGAAACACTATAAAGAAATATATAACAACAAATTGGGCAACCTAGAAGAAATGGATAAATAAATTCCTAAAAACATACAATATTCCAAAGCCGAATCAGGAAGAAACAGAAAATCTGAACAGACCAACAATTGCTAACAAAATTGAATCAGTAATCAAAAAACCCCCAACAAACAAAAGCCATTGACCAAATGGCTTCACAGGTGAATTTTACCATTCAGAAAGAACTATATCCATCCTTCTCAAAATTCAAGAAAAGGGAAGGCTCCCTAATTCAATTTACGAGAATTACCTTGATACCAAAACCAAGACAGAAACTACAAAAAAAGAAAATTATAAGCCAATATCCTTGATGAACATTGACACAAAAATCCTCAGGAAAATATCAGTAAACCAAGTTCAGCAATATATTTAAAAGGTCATACACCACAGTTAAGTGGGATTTATTCCTGGGATGCAAGGATGTTTCAATACCTACAAATCAATTAACATGATACCCCACATGAAATGAAGGATAAAAATCATATGATCAATAGATGCAGATAAAGCATTTCACAATATGCTTAGCAGCCACTATGGAAAACAGTATGAGGGTTCTGCAAAAAATCAAAAATAGAACTACCATTATGACCCAGAATTCCACTGCTGGGTATTTATCCAAAGAAATCTAAAACACGAATTCGAAAAGATATATGCACCCCTATGTTCATTGCAGCAGTATTTACAATAGCCATTATATGGAATCCACCTAAGTGTCTATCAATAGATGAATGGATAAAGAAGATATGGTACATATATACAATGGAATATTACTCAGCCATAAAAAAGAGTGAAATCTTGCCATTTGCAACAATATGGATGGACCTAGAGGATATTATGCTAAGTGAAGTAAGTCAGACAGAGAAAGACAAATACCATGTGATTTCACTTATATATAGAATCCAAAAAACAAAATAGACAAAGAAAACATAAACAAATCCATAGTTGCAGAGAACAAACTGTTGGTTGCCAGTTGGAATGGGGTTTGGGGGGGATGGAAGAAAAAGGTAAAGGGATTAACTATAAATTGCCAGTTATAAAACAGTTGCAGGTATGTAAAGTACCTATTGCATAGGGAATACAGTCAATAATATTTTATTAACTATGTATGATTTCAGATGGATACCAGACTTATCCAGGTGATCCCTTTGTAACTTATATAAATGTCGAATCACTATAGTGTATACCTAAAACTAATACATTGTATGTCAACTATAATTGAAAAATAAAAAAATTTAATTCAGAGCAATTAACTTATAGATCATTCAATTAATAAAGAGTCACCATTTACTGCCACATATGGCAGGCACATATGTAACATTATATCATTGTAGTTAATGCTATGAAGCAAGTATTATAAATTTCCATTTTATGTAACAGGACTTCAATCATGGTTGTATACACATCTAGTAAGAGGCAGACCTGAGTTTATAATCCATGTCTGTTATATACTATAGAAATTATGTACTTATGGATAGCTGATAAGATTGGCATGTAAGGTGCAATGTTTATAAAACCATTTTGTTGCTAAGTCTAGAAATGATATTAGTTTTCTTCTAAAAGCTTTTCTTCTGTAAAGCTTATCTTAAAAACTAGATTCTAATCCAGATATTCGTTTTATTTTCTTGTTTTCTTGTTAAAAAGTGGATTTTTAATTATGCTTATTAATTCCTTTCCTTCCCCCCCCCCCCCCCCATTATCCAGGAAAGACCTTAGTAAAATCTAGGTTTTGCTAATGATGCGTGTTTACTATTAATATCATGGTCCTTTTTTTCCCTTTATTTCCATTTATCCTGCTCTTAAAAAGTTATTTTCTATTGTTATAAGAAACGGAAATCCCTAACAGCTTACAAGCAACTTGATGGGTTAACTCTTTCACATAATGACAATCTCTTACATTTTTTTCCTTCACATTATAAGGGATGCTTAATCATCCTTAGCTTAGAATTTCTTGCCTTGCCGTCAATTTAATTCCCAACTGGTAGCAATCACACAATTCTATAAAACTCCTTTTATTAAAGGGTACCAGAGAGATGTCAATTCCAGAAGTCTCTTCACGTCCACCCCAAAATCTCTGCAGTTCTAATTCACTAGATGATGGAAATATTCTTTGCTCCAGACTTTCGGTTTTTGGTTTTTTCCAAGTTTTCTTGCCACCCTCTGTTTCATGTGCTGCCTCCTTCATTTCAAGATCTCTAAAAGAATACTCCTTCAATTTTCTCCATAACTCTCTTCCTTTTCTTTGATCCCGCTCTTACTAAGCTTTATTATCACAAATGTTTTCTAATTTCTTCTTCACCCTCTATCTCTTTCCCAGGCTCTTAAACTGCATTTCTTCTTACTTGCTGACTAGCTTCATGAATAAACTTTATTTCCCTCTAACCCAAATTCTCAGTGTCTGTTAATGGTTTATCATCCTCTCTGTCACACAAGATTTAATCTTCAGAATTATTTTTTAATCTTCCCTCTTCCCCACTTGCAATGGTCAACAGATCAGTGTGCTCTTAAATTGAGGTCTTAAATTGAAATGGATTAAATAACTTAATCAAAATCATGGGGGAGGGTTGTTAAAAATGCACATTCCTGTGCTTCATCCTGGACTAACTAAACAGGATTTCACAAATGGAGCTCAGCAAGCTGCTTTTTAAATAAACACCCTTTGTATGTCTTAGGCAAACTGTGTTTTGGGAATGAGTGCATTATATCAAATTTTATCTAATTTTGTAGATTCTACCTTTTCAGTATTTCTCATTCATTTCTCTCCTTTTCTATAGCCTCTACCCTAGTTTAGGACTGCTTGATCTCTTAGCTGGACATCTGTAATAGGATTTCCTTGCCTCTAGCATATCTTCCATTCTAATTCATCCTACACACTGGGGTCTTATCAATCTTACTAAATCACAGCTTTGCTCATTTAATGTGACAAGAATTTATTGAGAACATACTATATACTAGGTGCTCTAGGGCAGAAGGTTTCAAATGGGGCTGATAATCAGAATCATTAAGTGGGAGGAATCTTTTCAAAATACAGATTCTCTACCACTCTCCAGGCTTACTAAATTGCAATCTCCAGAGCTACAGTTGAGAAAAATTTAACTTCAAAAAGTTCCTCACGTGACGCTGATACATTTGGGCAACACTAGACTGGAGCATATAAAGACTAAAACATTCTTGTGTATTTCAGAGTGTATTGGGGGAGATATGAACATATGCATACAACTACCATATAACACATTGATTAATGCTATATTACAAGTACCAAGTGCCATGGGAAAGATTAATTTTAACTGTATTAAACACATTTAGTAACACACCCAGCTGGAAGAAATATTCTCTTCTAATTTCTCACATGTTATCTATAATTCTCTTATGGTCTCACTTTTATTTTGCACTATATGTATTTTTGTATATGTCTCATTTCCTCTATACTTTTACTTGAACACAGAGCTTGGCTTTATCAGGGCACATAATCTGAGAAGGATTTTTTTTATGAGTTCTAATTAATTTACAGGATAAAACTGTACTAAAAATATTAAATTATGCATAGAATGCATTTAGTAAATAATTTCAAAAGTAGAATGTTCTTGTAACTCTTGGATATATGTGGCCAAATTTATGGATTTTAATCTCAGTTTGGCACTTAGTATAGTTCCTTCAACACAGTAGGTACTCAATAAAAAAGTTATGTGTGAACCTAGGGGGTTTGGGGAAAATGTCTCTGGATATGCAAAAACATACTTAATATGTCCAATACCCACCATATGAGGTTATAGATTCCAAATGAAATAATGTTTTGGTGGTTTTTGCAAACCAATGTCTTGTGAGCTAAAACCAATCAGCCTGTTTGTTTTACTTGGATGGCCTAGCATTGTTTTGGGGTGTGTTTTGTTTGTTACAAACTTGAATTTGAAAATCTTTCGTCTGGGCAAATATTCTGATTCACCACAGTCTCTACCACTCCCTATTATATTACACTAATTTCATTTACACATTTATGTTATCTGTAAATCTAAAGATGAGAGTTCTAATGATGACTCTCAGTCGTAATAATGTTCTCAATAAGTTCTGCTTTTTGAGTGTTGGCTATTGATGGGCTGAATTGTGTCACTCTCCCCTAAAATTCATAGGTTTAAGTACTAATCCCTTGGTATGCCAGAATGCAACTATATTTGGAGAGACGGTCTTTAAAGAGGTAATTAAGTTAAACGAGGTCTTTACGATGTGCCCTAATCCAGTGGTGTCCTTATAAGAAGAAGATATTTGGATACAGATGTGTACATGCATATAGGAAAGATCATATGAAGACAAAGGCAGAACATGGCCATTTATAAGCCAAGGAGAGAGGCCTCAGAATGAAATCAACCCTGCCAACACCTTGATCTTGGACTTCCTAGCATCTAGAATTGTGAGAAAATAAATTTCTGTTGTTTAATCCACCCAGTGTGTAGTATTTTGTTATGGCAGTCCAAGCCAACTAATACAGCTACCAACTATATTTAACATTAACCTTAACTTAGGCATTTTTACATCAAAATTATGTTTACCATGTTCAAGTCATTCTGTCAGGTACAGTGGTGTATATGATTCTAAGTAGTTTAGAATCCAGTGGATGTGGCAAACTATATGTAAGATACATTCATGGACATAAATGATAAGAAACATTACACGGCCTAAAGCTAAATGAAGCGTATTTTGTAATTCTATAGGTTCTCTGGAGGAAGAGAGTTGACTATGAGCTACCTTTCAAAAAATTGAAAAAATCCAAAATTTGACGTGGGTTTTGAAAGATAAATAAAACACAGTGAAGCAAAGAGGGAGAGGACATCTAATTGAGAGAAATAGAATGTAGAGTCAAATATATGCCTGTTACCAGAGGGAACATTTTTTTCCAAGTACATCTAACTTAGGTTCAAGTCTCCTTTCTCAGCTTTCTAACCTCTAAAATCACTATATATTTTTTAAATTAATGACCTAAGTCCCTGTAAAATGTAGGCATTTGTTTTTTCTTTTGTTCCTGCCAGATAAATAACAATGCATCTGACTTTGTTCAGTACAATACTGACATCTAAAGGATGCTCTGGTTCATCTCTACGGCCTCTTGGGCTTCTGCTGAGAGTTAGTTTTAGTTTCAAATGGTCTACGAAAGCAGTAAGCAGCTCATGGAGCGTTCTCTTTCGAAATCCTGGCCGTGTTTTTTTCTATCTCTTGCCTGTCTATCAAATCTCATCATGTTATATGGCTCCACAATGCAGGTGGCCTGTGTTTTCTTAAGTGCCTTCTCTTCTGAAGAGTGTATTACTCATTTCATTAATGTTTCATATCTAAGTATTCTAATGTATTTAATTTTTTATTTAATGAAATTTCTAACCTTCAGGCTGAGGTAGTTATTCAGAATGTTTCATCCAAGCTGCTGGAAAAGTGCTCATTAGCAGGGAGTTTTGAAGATGGAATTTTCAGAAAGGGGTTGGCAGGAATCTAAACACATATAGATCTAAGCTTTCATAAATGCTGCACTGTCTTAACTCTAGAGGAAGAAATTCTTCTTGATAAGCAGGTAAGTCTTGCTGAAGTTTTCTTTTAGATTTTGGCGACAAACATTTAACAATGACTTTCGTTGTTAAAAGATGTGTTTCCAAGCTGTAAGATTTTTTTTTAAAAAGAATTATCTGTCTGTAGAAAGCCTTATTTCTCCCCTATTACCTCAACGTTTATACTTTTTTTCCTAAATAAGATAGACTTATGTGGGACCATCATCATCAAATGCCATACACACTGAACCAAAGTAGCCATGATTAGCATTATCTGGTTTCAACAATTTTAGATTAAACTGATTTTCTTCACGAAACGAGGAGATTCAGCCCAATTAATTTGATGCTTGGAATGGTTTGGGCTCAAAGCACTTGCCCATCTTACCATTTGCCTTCTGATTTATGAGAGATTAAGGACGTTAAATCAGAGAAGCTTTGAGACTACAGAAAATTTAAAAATTCAGGTCTTTGCCCATGACCAGGTTCAGATGGAATTTGGCGGTCAGAAAGAACCAGAATTTTAAATTTAATCGTAAGTCAAATTGCAGCCGGTCATTCGAGACTACAAAATGTGTACAGTGCAGTAAAAAAAAAAAAAAAAAAAAAAAAAAAAAAAAAAAAAAAAAAAAAAATCACATGGTAAGAAGTTACTGAATGTTTAAAGGTACAAATTTTCGCTTCTTTGTTTGTTTTTACTACCCGCTCCGGGTGTGACAAAGAGGACCAGAATTTCTGTAATGCCTTTATAACCAGGGGTGATGATAACTAGGACGGTCGTGTTACCACACGCTTACCTTAGAAAAACAACTTGAACTTTATAACTGGACAGGAAAAGCGTGTGGTGAGAGAGAAGGATAAAGGAAACGGAGGCTGGTGGCTGTCCCCCAGCACAGACCCGCGGTCACTCTTGAGGAAACCGCTTCAGCCGCCTAAATACGCCTCGTCCATCTAGCAACGATGCTTTTCCCGCGGAGACTCGCCTTCCTGCCGTCAGTCACCTCGACCCGCCCACCCGGAAGCCGTCGTCTTGGCAACGTTGTCTCGCGAGGCTCTGGAACTAGTATTTGAATTCGTGGCGCGTAGAGTCCGCGAGGTGCGGAGCGCAGCTGGGCTTCTGCGCGAGCCAGCATTCTTGACGGTGAGCGACTTTAAGGGGAGAATGACGGAAAGAGCGATCAGAGGTGGAAGGGCATTCAGTCCAGCAGGTCGCCTCGAGATGGGGGACTTCGCCCGGGCTGCTTCACTCACCTGAGGCAGGCCCTCTGCTCGCCTACTCGCAGCCTTTAGGTGCTTCCCTCAGAGACGGCACTCCTGCCTCCCTTCTGTCGCCCCTGAAGGAAGGTTCCTTCTGACGCTGTCTTCCCTCTTCTTTCACAGTGTCTCCTCAGCTTCCTACCTTCTCCAGAAGCAACACTTCAGCTCCTACTTGCTTACACTCCCCCACGTATATTTTACTCCCTACTGATCCGTTTCCTAATTATGCCCTCGTCTCCATCACCAACACCATCAGAAACTTTCCGCTTGCACGTGGCAGTGTGGAAAAATGTCTCCTGAGCAACTCGGTGAGCGTCCCAAACCGCACAAACTGAGTCCAGAACGTTCTTTATCAAGGAAGAAGATGCTGCTGCCCTACACTTCCCACCTGGGACACAGTGAAGGTCACGTGGAAAGCAGCAAGTGAAAGCGCTTTATAAAGAGCTACAGAAATGTAAGTTACTATTGTGCAGTTGCAGACTCTGAATGAGGATTCATATGGAAAACGTGATTATTTTGTTCTTGGTTGGACCCTGTTGATAACATACGTTTTATATTGGGGTAATGAATACTGTCCAGTCCTTAAAACAGAATAAAGCCAATAGGTCTGTTGGAGTACAAACTGAGGCTTGATCCGAACATAAAAGCAACCACTGATTGAAAAACCTCTTATCTAACCTTTAGATTCCATGTCTATTGTGATATGACTCCCCGCCCCAGCCCCCGTATTTAATTTCAAATTGAGATTCAGGACCATTTCAGGAGTTTTATGGTATAAACAGACAGCTTGCCTACATCTCTTGTCTACTGACTACAAAAATCCTGTATTTTCTTGCCAATTTGCTATTTCAACTTGATTTTTCTACGTGTCCAGCTTCTAGAAAGAGGTTCTTAACGTTTTGGAGGGTCATAATCCCTTTGAAGAAGAAAGAAAAACCCTGGAGCTTTTGTGTAGAGTATGACACATACAAAACATTTATATCAATTCAGGGAGTTTTAGAGTCTACTTTGAAGTATAGATATCCATAGGACCCCAGTCCAATTCTACAAGCTTATTTCTATTTTTTTAAAAGTAGAAAGATTTAAGCAGCAAAACCAGCTAAGTGTTTTGCTTTTTAAAAAATGGTTGTGTCATTTAATATCTGGTTGTTTTAAGAGTTGTAGTTCTGAAGGAAGGGGGATTGAGAAGGCTGAAGCAGTTGTATCAGTAGCAAAACTTTCAAATGAGCGCTGGTTTTAGAATTTCAGGGCAATCACTGAAATGCTTTCTGAAGTTATAGGAAGGTCATTTACAGATGAGGGTAGTATATGGGCACATGGGTACATAAGTAAATTGACAAGATTTTGTATTCAGGGTCTTTTTGACTTAACATAAAAGTTCTTGATCAATGTGAAGAGTTAAAATAATTTATGTGCCTTAATTGTTTAAATGTTTTATATTAAAATAATTTTATTGTGAGGTTCTACTAGCATGTCCTGAATATAATCTACAGTTGTCTTCTGAACTATTTCATGCATTATTTTTTCACATTAGAACTTTAGTTCACCTGAAACTTAGTTTTGTGTATGATGTGAGGAATGGCTTTAATTAAAGTTTATTGGGGTTTCATTGTTCTGTTGCTATTTGGAAAACCATGGTCCATGGGCCAAATCTGGCCCACCATCTGTTTTTGTAAATAAAATTATGTTGGAACACAGCCACCTCCATTTGTTTACTTGTTGTCTGGCTGCTTTTGTGTTACAATGTCAGAGTTGGGTAGTTGTAGCAGAGACTATATGGTCCTATATATTACTGTCTGGTCCTTTACCGAAAAAGTTTGTCAACTCCTGGATTAGAACATCCTTTCCTCACTGAATGGATATGTAATGTTTGTCCCATATGGTTCCCTTATGTTTGCTTTTGTTGTTGAGCTCTTCTAGTCTGTCTAGCCCTGCACATATAGCACAGTGTTTTAATTACTTTAGCTCTAAAATAAGACAATGTGCAATAAATTAACTGCTCCCCTTGCGTCTTGTATTTAATTGTTCTTTTGCCTTAGTTATTCTTGGCCCTGAGATCCTCCATGGGAATTTCATGATCAATTTATTAAATACGGTGAGAAATCTTTTGGGGTTTTGATAGGAATTGCTTTGACTATACAGATAAATTTGAGAAGAACTGTCGTCTTTACAATATGCAGTCATTTCATCCATGAACATAGTATAACCTGATTGTTCTTAGGACTTTTAATATAATTTTATAACTGTTTCCTTAAGAGTGTTCCTTCATAAGGAAGATTGGTCTTTGCTTTTGCTTCCTTGTGATTGTCTGGTTTTAGAATGAGGGCTATGCTGGCTGACTTCTTTAAATGATCTGAAATGTGTTGTACTCTCCTCTATTTCTTAAAAGAGTTGTATGAATTGGTATTATGGCAGATCGTCAAATAACCTTGTTTTATTATAATGTTGATGAGATACCATAGCAACTTAGCTGTTATTTATATCAACTGGCATATGGTAAAATTGGTATTATCTTTTTGCTAAAAGTCCCAGAACCTGTCAACAATGTTAAGTGAAGACTTTTATGGTACTTTTGGTAAATATTTGATAGAATACACCGGTGTCCTCATCTAGGCCTGGCATTTTCTTTGTGAGTGGGTTTTAATGAAATTAAGAAAATGAGAGTAAATGCTGTTTATCTATGTCTTACCATTTCTGGAGCTCTATTCTTGTAGATCCAAGTTTTCTTCATTTATCTTCAGTTTGAGTAACTTCCTTTAATATTGCTTATAGTGTGGTTTGTTGGTGATGAATTCTGTTAGTGTTTATTTACTTGAAAATATTTTTATTTAGCTTTCATTTTTGAAAGATTTATTTTTAAACTGGATATATAATTTAGTCTTTTTTAGCACTATAATATTGTGTTGTCTTCTGTCTTGTGTTGTTTTTAGGTAGATATTTGGAGTCATTCATTGTTCTGTGTGTAATATGTCTTCTCTTTTTTTCCTGGCTGCTGCTTTTTTTTTTTTTTCACGTCAGTTTTATTGAGTCTTAATTTACAGATGGTAAAATTCATTCTTTTTAGGAATATAGTTCTATGTGTTTTGACAAATGTAAACAGTTGTGACCTACTACCATGATATAGAGTATATCTATAAGTCTATAAAGTTCTCTCATGCTCCTTTATCATTAATTCTCTGACCCTACCCCTATCCCCTGCCAACCACTGATCTGATATCTGCCTCTACAGGTTTGTATTTTGAGAACATCATGTTAATGGAATCCTGAAGTATTCTGCCTTTTGTGTCTGGCTTCTTTCATTTAGCCTAATACATTTAAGATTCATCCATGTTGTTGCATGGATCAGTAGTTTATCCCTTTTTGTGTGTGAGTAGAATTTCATTATACATATGTACCACAATTTGTTTATTCATTCACCAGTTAATGGACATTTGGGTTGTTTCCAGGTTTTGGCTATAAAATGCTCTAAAAATTTTTGCCTATAGGTCTTTGTGTGGTCAGAGATTTTTATTTTTGCTGGGTGACTACTTAGGAGTGGTACTGCTAGGTCATATTGTAAGTAGATGTTTAACTTCATAAAATACTGCCAAACTTTTTTCCAAAGTGGCTACTCCATTCGTTTTATTATCAGCAGCATATGGCAGTTCTAGTTATTCTACATTCACATCAACTCTTGGTGTTGTTAATAGTTTAAAATTCAACTATTCCAGTAAGTAGGTATTGATGTCTCATTATAATTTTAATTGCATTTCTCTGATGACTAATGATGTAGAGCATCTTTCATGTACTTATTTGCTATATGTATATCTTCTTTGGTATTCTTCAATAGATATTCTTCAAATATCTATTGAACTTTTGCCTTTTTTTGAGACAGCTTTATTGAATTATAATCAACATACAATAAATTGCATATATTTAAATGTATAGTTTAATAAGTTTTGACATATGTATACACCCATGAAGGCATCATAGCAGTCAAATTAATGTACATGCTTCAACATAGATGAGCTTTGAAAACATTATACTAAGTGAAAGAAGCCAGTCACAAAAGGCTACGTATTGTATGAATCTATTGACAGAATAAGCAAATCAGAATGATTAGTGGTTGCCAGGGTCTGAGACGGAGAGAGAATGGGAGTGGTTATGGGGTTTCTTTTGGGGATGATAAAAATGTTCTGGAATTAGATACTTGTGGTGGCTGCACAGTTTTGTGAATATTCTAAAAATTACTGAATTGTACACTTTCAAAGGGTGAATTTTATGGTATCTGAATATATCACTACCATATATGTGGTATATCTCAATAAAGCAGTTGAAAAAAAGGGAAAAAACCCACTAGTTGTGATCCACTAATCGGTTGTCCAAACAGCATTGTTTGTAATTGCAAAAACATGGAAATTAACTCCATGTCCATTAGTAGAACGATTAAAAAAATGGTTGTATGTTCTCAGAATGAAAAAGTGAAGAAACTGTTAAAATAATGAAGCGCAGAAATAATACTGTATCAATATGATGAATCTCACAATTATACTTTGAGCAAAAAAAGATTGCAGAGGAATCTATAATAAGTATAATACAGAATTAAAGTTTAAAAATACATAGAACACTATATAATTTAGTAAAAATATAAAAATGCATGGGGATCATAAGCATCAGCTTTCACATAGTAATTAGTTGTGGGGATAATTTGTGGTATGTCCTTGTGGAAGGGGAAGAGAGGAAGAATGCCATAGAGGAAGAATTCATAGAGTGCTGAAACTATGTTTAGTAATGTGTTACTTCTTAAGCTGTATGATAGGTCTACAGAAGTTTTATTTTAGAATAAAATATTATTAGAACATTTCAAATAATTTTTATAAGAAAATATAAAGGACAGAACAAAATGGAGGTAGAACCTGGAAGGGATAAATAAGGTAATCTTTTTTACTTACAAAAGAACACAATATTAAATCTAGAATTGAGTATAGATCAGAACCAATTGAGAAAATAATGTTGGGGGAGGACTGGTTTGTTTACATGAAGTCATTATCATATAAGTTCCTTTTAAAAAGTATGGTTTCCCTTGGGAATATTATACCAAGCAAAAATGTAAAGCATGATAACCTGGAAGCAATTTCACTAATGCGTATTTTGCAAAGTGGTGCTACTCTCAGAAGTAAATCAATGGCTTCTAGATTTTTGAAACAATATGAAATAGTCTCGGAGGGAGGAACACATAAGGATGTAGGGTGTGAGGAAAAGCCATAAGGATATCTTTCTTACATGGCCTAGGAACTCAGTTAAAAGGTAATCGCCTAGTCTGTAGGTCCCCTAACAAATTGATTACACAGCTGAAACTGGAGGGTACTTGAATGGTTTCCCATTTATTGATATCAGACCCCATTCTGGTATCAGGAAATAGTAAAAATTTGAATTCAGTCTAACTATACCATCGAGCCTGTTACCTGGGAATAGAAACTTTTGTGAAGAGAGGGCTTTATAGGAGTTCAAAGGACTAGGGTCATTTAAAAAGCACTATCCACAGAAATACATAAAGACAACAGGAGGCCCAAGGGACTTCCAGAAACTCAGACCTGCAGAACAGGGATAGGGATTACATATAAGAATTTTTCATAGCTTCTTAAATTTAGAGACATTCTCTAGTGTAAGATGACTTTGCTCCAAATATGCCCCCAAAAGATTTGCTCAAGTCCTAACACTTGGTATTTAAAAATGTGATCTTATTTGGAAATAAGGTCTTTGTAGATATAATCCAAGTTAACATGTGGTCATACTGGATTAGGGTGGGTCCTGATTGAGTGACTGGTGTCTTTATAAGAGAAAGGGGGAGATTTGGATATAGAGACACAGAGAGCAGACACACGGAGGGAAGTTTCTGGCCTTGCAATGATGGAGGCAGAGATGTGAGCTCCAAACCAAAGAACAGTAGGTATTGCCTGTAACCACTAGAAGCTAGAAGAGGGAAGGAGGGAGCCTTTTCTAGATTCTTCACAGGAAGCATGGCTATGCTGCCACTTTGATTTCAGACTTCTAGTCTCCAGAATTGTGAGAGAATAAATTTCTTTTGTTTTAAACCACCCATGTATGGTAATATGTCACCACTGTCTTAGGAAACTAATACATTCTATATCTTCATTACTTTTGTTAGTACTACCTAGTTCCTTACCGCAATTACCAATAAAATTCTTAAAATGAAAATTACTAAGCTTGCTTGATGGGATGTAAATTTAAAACAAAACAAAACACTGGGGCATATGTGTCCCATTCTGCAGTCAATCCTGAAGAAAATGGGGCAATTTTCTCAGTAAGAAATATGATTCTTCCAAACTAGATATGTGGTATCGCTTTTCATTTACTTGCATCATCTTTAAATTCTCTAAGCAGAGTTTGTACTTTTCCCATTACAGATCTTGCACAAATTTTATTAAAGTTGTCCCAGAGTAATTCATGTTTCTTGATAACATTGTAATTTTTGTTTTTTTCCATTAATTTTATTTTTCTTTTGCCAATTGCTAGTATTTAAGAATGAAATTGATTCTTGTATATTAATATAAAATCTTGTGACCTTGATAAAATTCACTATTAGCTTACATTTACAAAATGCTGGATTGTATAGTATGTTGAGGTTTGTAAAAAAGAAAAACTGCCAAACTGTCTTCCAAAATGCAATGAATGGCAGTTCTTGTTGTTCCAACATTTGTAATGTTTTACTTCTTTTGTTCCAATACGTATGGCTTTAATTTTATTTATTATTTTATTGTTAATTAATTTTCTTTATTGCACTGTCTAGGACCTTAATAGAAGTAAGAGGGTACATCTTTGCCTTATTCCTGATCTTAAGAAAATGTTTACTCTATCTCAATAAAGTATGATGAAAGATGAACATTCCTGTTGCTCTACATACTTGCCGGCATTTGGTATTGTCAGTGTTTTGGATTTTTGGCATTCTAATAGGTGTGTAGTTCCATCTCATTGTTTAATTTGCAATTCCCTAATGCATTATAATGTTGAGCATATGCTTTTTTTGCCATCTGTATGTCTTCTTTGGTAAGGCATCTGTTCAGATCTTTTTCTTGTTTTTTAATTGGGTTGCTTTCTTATTGTTGAGTTTTAAGAGTTATGTTTAAGACTTATGTTCAACAATTGTCTCTGGTTGTTTCTGACAATTCTCTTGAGGAAAATGCTTTTGTACTGGTGAGCTCTGAGTAAGTTCACATAATGACAGCCTTACATGTGGAGTCTGTCATGTCCAATAATGACCTTTCTCTGGGAATGGTGCTTTGAAAGAATTCCAGCTTATTGGACTGCCAGACTTGATTGTGGCTGTTGTTTTTCGAGACTCCTGTGGAGCAGGGGATGGGCAGATGGGCATACGGCAAATTAAAATGCAGCAAAGCTCATTGTTATTATGGAGATTTGACTGTTTTTCTTGAACAATCATTCCCTGTAAGCCTTTGGTTAATTTCTAGCATTCTGAAAAAATTTGATTCTGGCAGTTTCTGCTAGTGTTCTCATTGCTTTTATGGAGGAGAAGGTTTTCAGAGCTCTTTATTCTGGGATTTTCAGTGATGTCCTTTCGTGAACAATGACTCAGAATTTAAAAGTTAGTACTGTGAGATATAGAAGATATTCCATGCCTGTAGAACAGGACAAGAGCTCAGTTAATTGACCAGGGAAAGGAATATGGTATAAATCTATCATGTCAGTTTACAATTTTATAGATGCTGGATCTAGATGAACCAAACTTTGCTCTGTAAATAATGAGTGGTTAAATCTCATCAGCATATAAAACATAGTGGTTTATATTCTTTAAAATTAAATGAGGAATTACTATTTAAGTAATAATTAATCTAATACTCTCTTTCACCTGAAACTTTTTGCTATCTGGAATGTCTCTTGATAGAATCGGTATGTTTCTTTGTTTGTTTCCCCTGAATGTTTTATAAAAAGTGTAATATTTAAGACTACTATCAGCTTTTCACTTGAATTGCCTGAATGTGTAGTAGGGACTTTTTGTTCTTTATTACTGGATTTGTTTTTCTCT
Organism: Rhinolophus sinicus; assembly: GCF_057876585.1. NCBI lineage: Eukaryota > Metazoa > Chordata > Mammalia > Chiroptera > Rhinolophidae > Rhinolophus > Rhinolophus sinicus. The sequence continues at coordinate 62,437,474 of NC_142508.1, read as the reverse complement.
AGTTGTTGTGTATGGACTATTATGGGGAGAGAAGAGAGGAAGATTGATTTGTGAATGATAGGTTGAGTTGGCTACGCAAGCCACGTGTAGGTCAAGTTATTTGAGGGTGACCTGCTAACATTGTGGAAAGATTTCATTATACGTTCTTTATTTTATTGAGTTTAATTATACATGCAGGGTAAATGGAAGGTGTAATGAAGTTGGCTTCGTGGTGTTTCATTCAATGTGATGGACATTTTATATTAAGTATCTACACTGAAAATATTGGGGAGATGATTTCTAAATGTCTGCCTTTTATTATCTATGAATTTTACACAAAACTACAGGTAGTTAATCATTTAAAATTCCAGATTCATTTTGCCCTACTGGATCTGATTGAGTTATATTTGAGATCTAAAAGTTAGAATGCCAGTTTGTTTTGACTGGAGGATATATTGTGAGTTCCAAAATATGTTTCATAGTGGTGGTTAAATATAGGCTTATATGATCTGAATTGGGGGAATGGGTATTGATTGGTATTTGAATAATTTTTTTCCATCTGGTATTACTCTTGTTTTACTAATAACTGTATTAATAAGTGGGACTTAATAAAATGTAGCTCATTTAACTTTTCCTAAGGATAAACTATTATACTGGACCTAGCTTTTTTTAACCATCTCTATTTAATGCAGATCTTGTGCTTAGTAAATTTGTAGCTCCAGGATGAGTGGCAGGAAAACAGAATTTCAATATTATGTGTGTTGGTTGCTGGTGGCTCCATTTACAAGGCATTACAAGAAAGAAGAGCTCAGAAAAGAACTGTCTTTTTTTTTTTTTAAATAGGCATGAAAGGGAATTAGAAGGGATAATAATATTGGGAGGTTCAATTGTTTTTTAAAACTAACTTCTAAAAAATAAAATTGGTAAAGGCTTTGAGTGACAAAGGCCAGCTAAAACTCAGTCTTTTAAGCAAGGAACAAATCAAGTACATGACCTTTACATCCATTGATAAAACCTCAAAACTTATCAAGATGTCTCAGTGCAGTTCAACTATCAGTATGGTATCTATTACATTTCTTTTAATTAAACAGAATATCTTATGGAAAATTCTCTGCCTCAGATCCTTGATAGGCCTAAGATATTCATAACTAGAAAGAGAGATTGAAGCAAAAGGGTCAGAAAAAAGAGGTATAACAAACAAAAAATGTTTAAAAAAAGAACTGTGGATCTGACTGTGCGACTAAGGAACTGACTGAAATAAAATAGATAAGAAGCCAAGCAACTTTTTGAGAGATTTGTATATTTTAGCTTAGCAGACACATCACAATTTTCCAAACAGTTGTACCAATTTGCACTCTCATAAATAGTGTATTAGTCAATCTGATTGATTAATAATCAGTCAAACAGTGTATTAGCTAATCTTGTGGGGGTTGTAGTAGTAGTTTAATTGGTATTCCCTCGATATCTAACGAGACTGAACATAGTTGCTTATGTGTTCTAACTATTTGGATTACTTTTTTTGATGAAGTGTCTTTTCATGACTATTATTGTTGTTTTGGTTGTTTGACATGCAGTAAAGTATGTCAGGTGCTCCAATCTTAAGTGTACAGTTAAAAACATTATTTTCTAAATATATGTGCTTCCAGATCAAGATATAAAATAGAAATTTCCAGCATCCCATGATTCCCTGTGTTTATTCCCAGTGATTACCACCACCCCGTCTTAACCCCAGAGTTAACCACAATTCTCGTTATTACCAACATCAATTAGGATTTTTTCCCCCAATTTTTTATGACTATAAAAAAATTTGGAAAAAAATTTCCAAAATTTTTTATGACTAAAAATATTTTGGAAAACAAATTTGGTAAAATACATGTAACATAAAATTTACCATCTTAACCATTTTAAGTATACAGTTCAGTGGTATTAAATACATTCACGATGTTTCGCAACCATCACCATCACCTACCTCCGTAACTCTTTTCATCTTGTAAAGCTGAAACTCTATATCCATTAAAAAATAATTCCCAATTTCCTCTTCCCCTAGCCCTTTGCCACCTCCATTCTACTTTCTGTCCCAGATTTTGAGTACTCTAAGTATATCATGTAAGTGGAATAATATAGGATTTTTATTTATGTGACTGACTTATTTCACTTAGCATAATGTTCTCCAGGTTCGTCCAAGTTGTAGCATATTGCAGAATTTTCTTCCTTTTTACGGTAGGATAATATTCCATTGTATGTACATACCACAGTTTGCTTATGTATTCATTGATTGGTGGGTACTTCAGTTGCTTCCACATTTTAACTATTATGAATAATGCTGGTATGAACTTGGGTGTACAAATAACTTGTCAAAACTCTGCTTTCAATTCTTTTGGGTATTTACCCATAAGTAGAATTCCTGGGTCATATGGGAATTTTATTTTTAGTTTTTTGAGGAACTGCCATACTGTTTTCCACAATGGCTGTACCATTTTTGATTTCTACCAACAGTCCATAAGGATTCTGATTTCTCCACATCCTTACCAATACTTCTTATTTTCTGTGTTTTTTATAATAGCCATCCTAATGGGTGTGAGATGATATCTCATTATAGTTTTGACTTGCATTTCCCTAATGGTTAGTGATATTGAGCATCTTTTCATATGCTTCTTGGGTCTTTGTATATTTTCTCTGGAGAAATGTCAAGCCCTCTGCTCAATTTTGAATTTGGTTGGTTGTTCTTTCATTGTTGAGTTTTAGAAGCTCTATATATATTCTGGGTATTAATCCCCCATATTATCAGATATGTGATTTGCAAACATTTTCTTCCATTCTGTGGGTTGCCTTTTTATTTATTCTGTGAATAGTATCTTTTGATGCACAAAATTTTTAAATTTTCATGAAATCCAATATTTTTTTCTTTTTAAATTTTTATTTCATTATTTTTTTCAATTATAGTTGACATTCAATATTATATTAGTTTCAAGTATACAGCATAGTGGTTAAATATATATATATATATATATATATATATATATTTATTTATTTATTTATATAAATATATAATAAAAATGTATATGAATAAATATGTCTATATATTTATATATGTATACAGCATAGTGGTTAAATATATATATTTAAATAAATATATATTAAATTTTATATATATTTAAATTTATATATATATTTAACCACTATGCTGTATAGATATTATATATACAATTATATATATAGTTATATATAATTATAATATATATATAATTAATTTATGAAGTGATCCCCCTAAGTCTAGTACACCCATCACCATACGTAGTTATTACAATATTATTGACTATATTCCCTATGTTGTACTTTATATCTCCATGACTATTTTGTAACTATCTATTTGTACTTCTTAATCTCTTAACCTTTTTCACACAGAATCTCCAACCCTCTTCCCATCTGGCAACCATCAGTTTGTTCTCTGTGTCTGAGTCTGTTTCTGTTTTGTTTGTTCATTTGTATTATTCTTTAGATTCCACATACAAGTGAAATCATATGGTATTTGTCATTCTCTCTCTGACTTTTTTCACTTAGCATAATACCCTCTGGGTCCATCCATGTTTTCGCAAATGGTAAGATATCATTCTCTTTTATGGTCAAGTAATATTCCATTCTATATATGTGCCACATATTCTTTATCCATGCAGCTATTGATGGACACTTAGTTTGCTTCCATATCTTGGCTATTGTAAATAATGCTGCAGTGTATATAGGGATGCATATATCTTTTCAAATTAGTGTTTTGGATATATTTGGATAAATATCCAGGAGTGGAATTGCTGGATCATAATGTTGTTCTATTTTTAACTTTTTGAGGAACCTCCGTAGTTTTCTATAGCAGCTGCGCCAGTTTGCAATCCCACCAGCAATACATGTGTATTCCCTTTTCTTCACATTTTCCCTAACACCTGTTGTTTGTTGATTTATTGACGATAGCCATTCTGACAGGTGTGAGGTGATATCTCATTGTGGTTTTAATTTGCATTTCTCTGATGATTAGTGACGTTAAACATCTTTTGATACGGCTATTGCCCATCTGTATGTCCTCTTTGGAAAAATGTGTATTCAGGTTCCCTGCCCATTTTTTAATCAGATTGGTTTCCTTTGCTGTGCAAAAACTTTTTTGTTTGATGTCGTCCCATTTGTTTATTTTTTTCTTTTGTTTTCCTGCCCAAGGAGATATATCCAAAGAAATATCACTAAGAGTGATACCAAATAGTTTACTGCCTATGTTTTCTTTTAGGAGTTTTACTTAGCATAATAGTTTTGGGTCTTACATTTAAGTCTTTTATCTATTTTGAGTTCATTCTTGTATATGGTGTAAGAGAGTGATCCAATTTCATTCTTTATCATGTGTCTGTCCAGTTTCCCCAACATTTACTTTACCCCATTGTATATTCTTTACCCCACTGTATATTCTGGTATATTCTATATAGGTTAATTGATCAAATAAATGTGGGTTTGTTTGTGGGCTGTCTGTTCTTTTCCATTGATCTATGTGTCTTTTTATGCCAGTACCATGCTGTTGTGATTACTATGGCCTTGTAGTATAGTTTGATATCAGGTAGTGTGATACCTCCAAACTTTGTTTTGCTTTTTCCAGATGGCTGTGGCTATTCAGGGTCTTTTGTGATTCCATGTAAATTTTGGTATTATTTGTTATAGTTCTGTGAAAAATTCCATGAGTACTTTGATAGGTATTGTGCTGAATTTATAGAATGCTTTGGGTAGTATGGACAGTTTAATTATATTCATTCTTCCTAACTATGATTAAGGTGTATCCTCCCATTTATTTGTGTATTTTCTTCAGTTTCTTTCTTTAATGTTTTATACTTTTCTGAGTATAGATCTTTTACCACCTTGGTTAAATTTATTCCTAGATATTTTATTCTTGTTGATGCAATTGTAAATGGGATTTCTATCTTAATTTCACTTTCTGGTAGTCCATTATTAGTGTATGGACATTCAACTTATTTCTGAATATTAATTTTGTATCCTGCTACTTTGCTGAATTCATTTATTCTAATAGCATTTTTGTGGATTCTTTAGTGTTCTCTCTGTGTAGTATTGTGTCATTTGCAAATAATGACAGTTTTACTTCTTCCTTTCCAATTTGGATGCCTTTTACTTCTTTCTTTTGTCTGATTGTTGTGGTTAAGACTTCCAATACTATTAATATGTTGAATTAACGTGGTGAGAGTGGCCATCCTGATCTTAGGGAAAAGCTTTCAGGTCTTAAATGTTGAGTATGATGTTAGCTGTGGGTTTGTCATATATGGCCTTTATTATGTTGGAATATGTTCCCTCTATTCCCAGTTTGCTAAGAGTTCTTATTATAAATAGATGTTGGATTTTTGTGAAATGCTTTTTCTGCATCTAATGATATGATCATATGGTGTTTATCCTTCATTATGTTTATGTGGTGTATCACTTTAATTGATTTGTGGATATTGAACCAATATTGCATCCCAGGAATAAATCCCACTTGATCATGGTGTATGATTTTTTTAATGTATTACTGAATTTAGTTTGCTAATGTTTTGTTGAGGATTTGTTCATCTATGTTCATCAGGAACATCGGTCTATGATTTTCTTTTTTTGTAATGTCTTTGTCTGAATTTAGAATCAGGGTAATGCTGGCCTCATAGAATGAGCTGGGAGCCTTCCCTGCCCTTGAATTTTTTGGAATAGTTAGAGAAGGATATATCTTAATTCTTCTTTGAATGTTTGGTAAAATTCACCTATGAAGCTATGCATTCCAGGACTTTTATTTATTGGGAGTTTTTTGATTACTGATTCAATTTCATTAGTAATAACTGGTCTGTTCAGATTTTCCATTTCTTCTTGATTCAGTCTTGGAAGATTGTATGTTTGTAGGAATTTATCCATTCTTCCAGATTGTCCAGTTTGATGGTATATAGTTGGTTGTAGTATTTTTTTTTAAATGTTTTGTATTTCCGTGGTGTCTGTGGTCACTTCTCTTTTATTTCTGATTTTATTTATTTGGGTCCTCTCTCTCTTTTATTGATGAGTGTACTTACGGTTTGTCAATATAGTTTATCTTTTCAAAAAAAACAGCTCTTGGTTTCATTGATCTTTCGTATTCTTTTGTTTTAGTCTCTATTTTGTCTATATCCACACTGATCTTTATTATTTCCTTCCTTGTACTCACTTTGGGCTTTGTTTGCTATTCTTTTTCCAGTTCCCTTTAGTGTAAAGTTAGACTGTTCATTTGAGATTTTTTGTTTGTTTGTTTCCTGAGAGAGACCTGCATTGCTATGAATTTTCCTCTTAGGACTGCTTTCACTGTGTTCCATAGATTTTGGGTAATTGTGTTTTCATTTTCATTTGACTCAAGGTATCTTTCGATTCCTTCCTTGATCTCATTCATTATTGACCCATTCATTATTTAGTAGCATGTTATTTAACCTCCATGTGTTTGTGTGTTTTTCAGTTTTTTTTCTTTTGATTGATTTCTAGTTTCATACCACTGTGGTTGGAGAAGATGCTTGTTATGATTTCAGTGTTTTTAAATTTATTGAGACTTGTTTTGTGGCCTAACATGTGGTCTATCTTGGAAAATGTCCCATGTGAACTTGAAAATAATGTATATTCTGCTGCTATGTGGCAAAATGTCCTAAAAATATCAATTAAATCCATGTGGTCTAATGGGTAATTTAAGGCCACTGTCTCCTGGTTGATTTTTCTGTCTGGATGACCTATTAATTGATGTCAGTAGGTGTTAAAGTCGCCTACAATTACTGTATTCCTGCTAGTCTCTCCCTTAATGTCTTAGTATTTGCTTCATATATTTAGTAGGTGCTCCTACATTGGGTGTGTGAATGTTTGTTGGGTGATGCCTTTGTCATTATGAAATGTTCTCCTTTGTCTCTTGTTACAGTCTTTGTTTTAGGTCCATTTTGCCTAATATAATATTGCTACCCAGCTTTTTAAAAGATATTTTATAGTCCAGGTCTGGTAACTCCAATACCTGTATCTTTCATAGGTCTGTTTCTTTTCTTTTAAACCTTAATGTGGTTTTGTCTCCTGGTATGCCTAGTAATTGTCAATGGAATGTCAGACATTGGATATGATATTTGGAGGATTTGGATGATAGTAACTTTTCCCAGAGAGGGTTTATTTTTGCTTCTGTAAGGTAGGTGGATTAGAGACAGTTAATCTAATCTGTGCTTGAGCAGATACATAGCTGAGTTTCATTCTTCTGATACATATCTGGTTTAGCACTAGCAGTGCTCAAACTTCATTTATTCTCCCCTCTTCTGTTATACTGCTAACAGCTCTGCTTCACTTCTCAGCCTCCAGACTAAGGATTGGCAAATGACTTAAGAAACCTATGCTGAAAGTTAAGCTTACTTCTCTGTACCTCTCTTTTATACTTCTTGGATGCTTTTGGTAGCTCTCTTATGCCTTCATTTAATTGTTTTATATTTAACCTAGTTTTTCTAGTTATTTTTAATGAGAGTTAGTCTCTTCTGAGATAATCTGCATAGCCTCTCCACTGATTTTTAAAATTTCAATTACTGTATATTTATTTTGTATAAATATATAAATTATATAAATATTTAATTTATATATTAAATAATATATATTAATAAAAATACACAAATATTTCAAGCATTCTAGGTCATTTATTTTTAATTTTTAGTTCTGTTATTTTTATACCTTAAAATTATCTTAAACATATTAAATATGGTTATTATATAATCTGTGTCTGATAATTCCAAGAAATGTAATCCTTAGAGGTTTGTTTTTGTTGGTTCTCTTTCACTATGCTTTGTTTACTTGTGTATTTAATAGTTTGTCCCACCAGATAACATTTGTGTTTGCTGTAATCTGGCTTCTGGGGGCACTAAGTTTTTCACCACTTTATGTTTATTTGTTTATTTTTGATCCATTCAGGTGATACGAATTTGACATGTATATTTACTTGAGTGCTACGTGGGCTGTGGTTACACTGTCTTATAGTTTTATGTTTTCACCTGCTTTGCTCATTGCCAAGACTTTCCTTACAGTCCCTTAGGCTTGGATTCCTGGATCACCTTTACATTGTGGGGATAACCCTTTGAGTTCCCAACTTCATGGTAGCAGAGTCTCCTGTTAGGCCATTAGGTGGTGTTTCTGTTTGTTTTCTATTCTTCACTCCAAACAAAATCTGTAAGTTTAACTCTGGCCAAAATAGTTGATCAAATACCCTCAGGGCAAAAGCTGATTCAACACTCTGTTTACTATATTTTGAGTTCTCTTTCACTTGGATATTGGATTGATAATTTCTTACTATTTTTGTCAACTGGGATGCTCTTAAGATCTTAGTTTTGTATATTACCGTGTATTTTTAGTTGTTTTCAGTGATATAGTTGGTGCAAATACTCTGGTTCTCTACATTGCCTGAAACACAACTTTATGCTTGATTATAAAATTTGGAAAGCCATTCATAGTAACTTTTCTTTTGTCTTACCATTTTCTTCCCACTACAAACCCACCACCCATACCATATACTCACACCTTTAAAAGGAGACAGATTCTTCTCCTTTTTAAACTTTGTTTTTAGGAAAAAGGTTCCGAAATGCATCTGGTATTGTCTATAAAGTTGAATTTTACTTTTTGGTGCAGGATTGTAATTATTAGTAGTAACATTCTTTAGACTCTATTAAACTTAAATAGTTTTCAGAAGGTAGAGATTTAAGCTACAATGAATAAATCTGGGATATTTCTATAATTCTAAGAATTGACTTCTACTTAAGTCGTATTTCCTTTATAGTGAAAAATAAGTAAAAGTTTAACATTAAAAGCAAGAATACTCCACCTTTTAATTTTGTCCCACTCTTTATTTCTTCGTTTCCTAAATGGTTAGAAGTTTGGTAGATTGATGTAAGTATTTTAAGAGTTTGTATACTCATGTGATTAAGCTTTCTAAAATACTTTCAGAATGTATTTTATGTTTCTTAGAGCATGAATAACCCAAAGACTAGGACTTGTTTTAAGATGATTTTTAAATAGTTTCCTTTTATGAAAGATTACCTAATCAATATTAGTTGATGAAGAGAGATATTTTATGGTACAGTAATACATAACTTTAATGTTCCTTTAGTGTTTGGCTTTGTAAATAAATATGAAAAGTGATTGTCTCATAACGTTTTTTAAAAATTCACTTTCTTTTTTCCCCAGAAAGTAGCAAAGTAAATAAAGCCATCATTCTTTTCTAATCTTCATGAATAATTTCTCACTGGCCCTGGGTGGGAGGCTGTTTTCAAGGCCATCCTATGGTATCTACAAAGATACAGTTTAGGCCTCTCTGAAAGCACTTCTAAATTACAGAAGTGAAGAGAGCTTATACTTAATCTTTGGATAATTTCAGTTGTGGACTTTAAAATGAAGCAGCTAGTGGGGGGAAAGGTTCCTTATTAGAAGCATAAAATCTACTGACTGTATCTTGGCCAGTGTTCCCTTTTTTCCAGTAAGCTGTCTGCTATACAGAGGTGTATAACCCTAATGGCTTGTTGTATGCCATTAAAAGGTATTGTACACTCATAAAAGAATGACATTTTGATCAATGCTGTTAAAAGAATTACTGTCCTGACACAGAAAAGCTTTCCTGCTGCAAGTTTAAAAATATGCCTTTAAAAGCTTTTTATTGAATACCTTTGCATCCCTCAGAAATGTGCCATTTTGGCATGAGGTTACTCTGTAGTATTACACATAATAATTTAAATGCAAAACCTCCTATTTACCTTTAGAAGTAGCAGAGCCAAACAGGTATTTCCCTACCAAATGAAGCTTAAAGACATGGTAGTATCTTTAACCACCATATCTGATTTAAAAATAGTTTGTGTAAAGAGAAAGCTGATAACTAAATTATTCCTTTTTATTTTGTGAGGTATTGATTTTTTTTTTCATGCTGTTTTGTTTAAACTTTGTGGTTTTAATTTCCCTTTGGATTTAAGAATCATGCCTGTCCACCTAGTTCAGAGATCTTTTCTCATCACCTGGGATTTGGTTCTCTTAAACAGTGAAATGTTGGATGTGATTTTTTTACTGTTTCTTTTTCTTTATTATCTTTTTGATTAGAAGTTTATGAAAACCATGTCAAAGACAGTCTTCCAAAGCTCATGGTTTCTTCTCTATATATAGTTGGTCTTTTACAGATCTTCTAATGTATCAGTGTTAAAATTTTAGCTTTATTTCATACTTTGTAAGCTTTCTGCTATCACCTACTTCTGACTTTATGCCATGTTTTTCTGATTTGTGAGCTGAGCATTTTAAAGTTCAGTACCCTGAAAACCACAATTTTTAAAAATACGTCATTACAGAATGATTATTTACTTGATAGATTTTAGGATTTATACTTTCTGAATTTGACATTTAATCCCAAACTAATGAACTTTTCACACATTTCAGGGTATGGGCATATTTTAGGTTGGATAGCATTGATTTTTACATAGCATATTGATTTTATCAATCTGTTTTACTTGTAAAAGTAGGTGTTTTGTTGTGGGTGGTGTTAGTTGTTTTTATTATTCACTATCCACTAAGTGCCAGGTGATTTACATACAGTATTGATGACACTAAAACTTGTTATCATGTGCCATGTTCTGTGCTAACATACTTGGCTCAAAGAAGTTATATAACTTGGTCAAACAACAAGTAAGTTGTGGAATTGGGATTCAAATAGATAGTGTGACTCCCAACTTTTGTGCTATTCTAACCCTTTTAATATCTTATTTATTTGTTCTCAATGGTCTACCCTCTTTTACAAATGAGGAACCGGAAGAAGCTCGATAGAGTAAGTACTTTGGCCACTGACACAGAGTGACGGAGTGACAGAGCTGACGTTTGAAACAGGCTCTGTCTGACTTCAAAGTACATTTTCTACTTACGATACATCATACTAATTATTTATCCTTCATCCTTCTCATTGTACCTCCTCTTAATTATCTGTATGTATTCAAAGATGGCTTTTATTAGAATTTTTGGACTATGGATTTGTTTCATGATTTTCACATGGAGAGAAGAATATTGAAAAGATAATTGGAGTAGGTATCAGGAAACCTAAATTCCTGTGCTGTCTCTGATTCTGGCCGTATGACTTTGGACGAATCACTTTTTTTGGGTATTATATATAAAATGAGAGCATTGGACTAGGTAATTTTAAAGTTTTGTTTCAAACTTTAAAATCTAATTTTACTCTTGATTTAATGTCGTTACAGAATGATTATTTACACTTGTTCTTTTTAGCACAGATAAAACTTTACCACCTGTATTTTAGCCCATTAAATATTATATTTTATTTAAAGTTAGGGGACAAGGAGTTCTGATTTTTATTATTTACTTGCACTATTAGATCAGATGTTGAAATTCAATAATGGGAATAAATTAATTTTATTATAAATAAAGAAGAAATTAATTTTATTATAAGGACACTCTTTTAAACTATTCAAAATTCTCTTAGTTTTTACAGTCAGAAAGAATAACTCTGGAAATCTCAACATTATAAAAGGAAATAAATTATTTTAACAGGAAATGTTTCCACCAAGGAAGACAGGCATAGATTATTGCTGCCGTCTTCAAAGCACTTGCAAATTCTTAAATGTACAGTAATACTATTAGGTTGGTTCAAAAGTAATTGCAGTTTTTGCAGTTATTTTTAACCTTTTAAACTGCAATTACTTTTGCACCACCCTAATATTAGCAATTATACTAATAAGTAATATTTATTAAGAATTAATTTTATGCTACTATATGGTACTAAGCGTTTTATATATATTACATCATTTAATACTCATGAAAACCCTATGAGGTAGGTACTATTATTATTCCAATTTTACGTGACTAGGGAATAGAGAATTGTGAGGTTAAGCAATTTTTCCTAAGGCTGGTAAGTGGTAAAAGCTGAGATTCAAACCTATCAAATGCCGTAGAGGTTTTCCTCATATTTACAAAATGGAGTAATTCAAAGAGGTCACCAATGATAATACTTATCAATGTGAATATGATTTAAACATGAATCTTTTTTAAGAAAGAGTGGGTCTGATGACTTGTGATGCATGGCAGTTTCCAAGTTCTCAGATTTGATCACTGCCAGTTAAATGTTCTGTTGATATAGTCTTAAAACAAGTAACAGCTTTTGGATAATTTTATAACGTCATATATTTTCTGAAGAGTTAATACATTTATTACAAGTTTTAAAAAACAGTTTTTGGCATTTGGGAGATGGATAGGTGAGAGAGTGTGTGTGTGTGTGTGTGTGTGTGTGTGTGTGTGTCCACGCACGCACATGCACATGCATGGATTGGTAGCCGTAGAATTGGGTAACTAACCATCTTAGTTTGTCTAGGCTTGGGTTTTTAGGTCATGGAACTTTTAGTGCTAAAACTAGGAACTTTGCTAAAACAGGTAAGTTGGGGCAAGTATGTACGTGTGTGTGTGTGTGTGTGTGTGTGTAGTTGTGTGGTGTGTCTAAAGTAATGGTAGTGGTTAGGCTACAGGGAATTCAGATCTTACAGAACATAAAACAGCTCTGAATTCAGTGCCTAGACCGGTATTTGTCTGTTTTATTAGCAGAAAGCTCAGTCTCCTGTGTTTTCCCCGTTTCAGATAACCTTTTCTTGTCATCTAAGAAATTAATTTCTTTGTTGGAATCATTGCAAGTAAACTTGATAGCAGGAGTGCTGTTATTGAGGTACCTTACACAGTGATTTACTAAGTACAGCTTCTTCATAAAAGGTGAAGCAGAAGTCGATTTATCGATCACTTCCAGGATTTCAGTAACCTGTTGAACTACCTGATTTCTTCCCCCTTCTCATAAAACCCATTATTTTTATTTCTCTTTTTACCTTTGCATTTAGTTTTTCCTTTGGAAACATTTTTTACATGTATTTTCACATCGTGTAAACATTTTCTTGTGTGTATTTGCCTTTTTCTAGAGCAGAGTTGGGACTGTCTAAAAAACTATTATTAGGTCAAGTCACATGAAATTGCCAAGATTTGACCTGTTTTTGACCTATATTAATGGAAATTTCATATGGCTCAACTAATAGTTAATTCAACCTTTGGTTATTTGAAAATATTAGGCTACTAACTTAAATTTAAATGGAGTATTTCATTGAAACTCTGGTTAATGTTAGGGAGGAACTGATGTGAACTTTGAGCTGATTACTCTATATTGCCATTTGCTAAAAATACATTTTAAAAGGTATAACTAGTGTGAAAAAACTGCGTATTGCACAGCATTATTATTAGACAGTCATTTAAAATTTTATTTTAACCAAAGGTTAAGACTAAATTTAATCATTTTTCTTTCTCAGAATTTTGACCCATTATATTTTATATTAATTTTAAGTTATGGTGGGTTATGTAAATGTTCCTTTTGGAAGAAAAATGCTTCTTTTATGGAATCAGATATAAAATTGTTGCTGTATTATTAACAGAAACACATACTGACCGATAACATTACCTTCTATGTATATTGAATACTGAGTTGGGGTTTGCCTTCTTGGATAATTTATGTTTCTAGAACAAACATAGGGAGTAACTATGAATTTTTTTTTTTTTTAACTGTAGCTAATTACTACTTCTTGTCTCAGCCTCGTATACTATCATAATTTTCAGATTCTTCCGGTATATATAAAATGTGACTTTTTGGTATTAAAAGCATACTTTTTTTTTTTGTCTCTTGCATTTTACATTTGTATAACATTTGTCTCATAAAAAGGGGAGGGATCCCTTTATGGTTCCCAGTTGTGGATACAGTGGACTAAACTGATGCTGAGCAGTGATTGTGCATTATAAGTAAAATAGGCTAATATAGAGTTTTAAGTAATCCTGCACAGCGTGAAGACTTTTTGCATCTCTTGCACTCTAACAATGACCTGGGAGATAGATGTATGTGTCTTTTAACAGTGTTTTGAAAAATTGAAATTCATACCTGTCTCCTTCTTTTTCCCATTATGACCTCTCGTCAATACTTTTGGCAATGTCTTAATACATTTCTTTATCTGCCTCTGTCATCAATAGCAAATATTTTGAGTGCCCTCTCTTATTGAAGTTTGTACTCAATCTCATGTATTCTTTCACAAACTAGTTTGTGACTATTAAAGAGTAATATGCATGATCTGTGGTTTCGTAGGTCTTTCAGGAATAAAGCATCATGATTATCAGGACTATTTAAAAAATACTTTCCTAAGTCTTTAGAATAGAAATAATTCTCATTGTTACAAACTATGAAATAATAGGCCCAAATGTAATGTAGCACGTTCCATTGCTCTAAGATGTCTAACTTGAGTCTATCCTTAAACAGTTTAGCTTGAAAAGTGGCAAAACAAGTGAGTGTGAAGTTGGGATAATCTTGATCAAATGGGAATTTGATACTATGTGTAGCTTTTCTTAGAGACTAAGTTCCTGGGGCAGTTGACTAGAGGGCATGCTGTTTCTTGGATCAGAAATCTTAATTGATCACAAAGAGTGACATATTGTAAGTGTACAACTCAATGAGTTTTATGACCTGATAATACCTTGTAGTAGCACCTTGATAAGAAATTAGAACATAACTTGTACCCTGGAATAGCTCTTAGTGTTAATGTCTAAAATGAATATCAGGCTCTATGTCCCCAGCTAAATTTTAGTTGAGTATTAAGTAGTAATCTCGATTTACAAACTGTCTGAAGAACAAGGCTACTTAATATTTGCATAAATTATCCAAATAACTATATTTTCATCTTTGACATACTAGCTATGGCATACTAGTATTCAACTTAATTCGACAGAATTTTAAATGTCTAGAGTTTTTTTTGTTGTCTTTGTGATTGCTGAATAAGGACTTAGATAATTTCTAAGTTTGACCCTGATTTTTCTTATTATCGTTGCTTGGACAGTGACTGACATTCCAAGCTGATTTGCTTGGCACCTTAAGTTACTCTGTTTCGAGCTGCTGAAATTACAAAACTCAATCATATGCAGAGACTTTGCCATTCAGACTGGCAGTTCTGTCAGGTCAGGTGGTGTGATTATCATACCTGCTGCAAGTGCATTGTTATTGCTGGTTTTTTCCTCTTGAAATCTAGGTGGAAGCTCTGGTCTCTGAAGGTGAAAAGCTAGAACATCAATCTGCCATCTCCACTTGGCTTTAGTTTCTCTATTGGGTTTCCGTCTATGTGTGCGGCGCTGTTCCAGTCACAGCCCCAAACTCATTGTTTTTCACTAATGTTTTGTCAAAGAAAGATCTGTCCTCTTTGGCAAGATTGAAATAAATAATAGTCTTTCTACACTATTGGCAAGTGGCTTTCACAGTCCATGGCAGATCTAATGAGCTACAGGTGCCTCCTTGGAAAATTCAGCTTTCGATTGTCTGAAAGGATCCTTGGAATATGGATCTATGTATACATTAAAGCACCACCACCGCCCACAACAACACAATCATGAGAAACTTATAAATGTGTTATAAATTGTTTTGTAAGCTATTGTAACAATATTCAAAGATCTCCAGTTTCAACTGCAATACTTACTTTTTTGCAGAAACCTGAAAAACTGAATAGTATAAACTATTTGGCAAAGGTAGTTTTATATCAGAAACTGAATTTATGGTACATTTGTACTAGAAGTTCAATTATTCCTTTGTATTTAAGAGCAAGGAAATTATATAACTGCACTCTACAGTGTGGACTGTATATACTGATTTTCTCTTCTTGGACCATCACGTTCTTTCTGCATATACAACTAGATATACCATGATATGGGAATAAATTGTATTGCATGGAAGCATATGACTGTCATAGGCTTGTGGTTCAGTGGATAACCCAGTATATAAGCACAGTCATACCCAAGGATTAGGGTTGCAACCTCAGTTATTTCTGTTATTCTGAGACTGGAGAGTGGTCTCTTATAACTCTCATGTAGAAAAGTAACTAAACCATTTTGTTTAAGCTCATCTGAGGGGAGTTTTCCATCTCAAGATTGAAGGTACCCCTGCTTATGGGCTTGGATAATGGTATTTTATTAATTTAACTGAACGGCTTTAATGTATCCGTTTCAGCAAAATGGTTCCTTGAAATGATTGGATCACTTATTCAAAGGGGATGTTGGAGGCTATTTAGTTGATTATTTTCATCAAGTACAAGAAAGCTTCAAGCAAAACCTTGCCTGACCTTCTAATTTGCAAACATAGCTACCCAGTGACTTCTGACAGCCAGTTTTTACTTTGCTATGGTGTTTGGATAAAAGGGCTGTTATTGCTCCTAAGAAAGAAGATACAGGTAAAAAGAAGTGCAGAGAGGTCATTTAATAACATTGTACAGATCAGTGGAATCACTGTCAGGCATTATAATAGTTATAACTATAAAACAGAGCAAATGAAGTTTGTCTACTAAATTGTGAACTTTCCACATTTACAAATAGAGACCAAAAATTCTTTGAATTTAGTATCAGAATCTTGATACAAGAAGGCATGAATCTCACACAGGCTGTTGTGGCACATGGAATGATTCAGGGCCTGTAGAGAATCAACACACAATACAGAGTAAGGGTGACAAAACATGAGCATCTAAAACAGGATCAGGATCAGGATGGGAATGGTTGCCTTATTCCTACTTATTCTTTAGTAAAGAGCATTGGGAGTTAACATCAGAATCACCCTCAATATTACTTATAATTTATGTAATGTGTGTTGCATATGTTATATGTATATATTAATTGATTAGTAAACTAAAACACAAAAAAGAAAGGAAAAGGGTGGGAAGTTATGACTTTTCCAAGAACAGAATCTATAAAAAGCTAAAGAACAAGGTCAAAAGTAATAGATATTAAGGAACGATCTCTATTAAGATTGTAAATTGCGTAAGACCCCCCCTCCTCCATTTAATCCTAGTAATCAAATCCTCCTCATTGTTTTCTCTTTGGGACCCAAGTTTTTTTAAACAACTTTATTGAGATATAATTCAATACTATACAATTCACCCATTTAAAACGTACAATGCAATGACTTTTTTTTGTTATTCACAGAGTTATGCAACCATCACCATAATCAATTTTAGAACATTTTTTATTGTCCCAAAAGGAAACCCCATACTCATTAGCAGTCGCTCCCTATTCTCCCCCAATGCCCCAGCCCTACGCACCACTCATTTATGTGATCCAAGTTTTAAAAGTTGTTGATTTGAAATTCCCTGCTGCCTTCCAAGGACATTCTACTTCAAACCGTTTGATTGACTACACAAGTACAGTCAGAAAACCGTAACTATTCTCTTTGTTGATATAAGTCTTGTAAATCAAAGAGTGACATATAACTGGATTCTTAGATGTATCTAATTATATATAATTTCCTAAACATTATTTTCAAAAAGTTTTTATCATAGATATAGACCTGTTAAATATACCCACCCCCCTCACCCCTGTCTGTGATCCTTAACTTAAAGATTCAGAATATTCTCTGAGTCTTAGAGTAAGAGATTCTGACACATTCTGACATCACTCACAAGACACTAACATATAACTTAGAAAACAAATTATTCAATATAGTGTAAAACGTATTTGCCCAGGGAACTGGACCCTGTATCCTCTGAACGGCACATTCTTTTCCTATAATTAACCTGTAGGGCAAGCCAAAATATTATCAGTAAGTTGCTGTATATGTGTAACCAAAACAAGGAGGCTCGTTCCATAGTTCAAACATTGAATGCACCATTCTTATAATCAGACTGTAACAGGCAGAATAATGGCCCACCCAAAATGTCTATGTCCTAATCCCCACAACCTCTTACCTCACATAGCAAAGGGGACTTTGCAGATGTGATTAAGTTAAAGTCCTTGAGATGGGAACTTTATGGTGGATTATCTAGCTGTGTCCAGTATAATCACATGTTTCCTAATAATTGGAGAACCTTTTAGTGGCGAAAGGGAGATGGGATTATGGAAGAATGAGAGAGACAGCAGTATGAGAAGGACTTGACCCACCATTGTTGGCTTTGAAGATGGTGGCAGGGGGCCATGAACCGGGGAATGGTGGCCTCCAGCAGCTGGAAAAGATAAGGGAATAGATTCTCCTCTAGAGCCTCCCAAAAAGAATGCAGCCCTGCTGACACCTTGATCTTAGACCAGTCAGACTTATGTGGGACTTCTAACCTATAAAACTATAATAAATTTATGTTGTTTTAAGCCATTAAGTTTGTGGTAATTGGTTATGGCAGCAGTAGAAAACTAGTACACAGATCTCTAGATTTCTTACTATTTGGATCTAGTCAGTGAGCCTTGGGCAAGCACACCCTCTCCTAGAACAGTGCATGGGTTTTGCTAAGTTTGCCTCAGTGGCTCTTCTTTCTCCATATCTCAGATGCCTTCCACAAAGCCCTTTCTTGAATGACTTATCTATTAAATCACATTTAATAAGAACATAGACTTGAGCATGAGATAGGCCTGGGCTGAATTTTGGCTTTTCTATTTTACTAGCCAGGTAACCTTGAACAGGTGACTTAGTATTCTAAGCCGTAGTTTTCATGAACAAGGTGGGAATGATAATGCATATTCTTTGGGGATGTCGGGAGGATAAAACGAGATAAGGTATATAAAATGGCACGATGCTTGATATATAGTTAGCCTCTAATAATTGATAGCTGTTGTTAGCATCTCATAAAGGCTAAATGGAGTTTGCTAATAGCACGCATTCTAACACTTGCTCAGATATAAATATGTTAAGAACTATTGGTACAACTATTGTGTTAGGTGATCATTTCACAAAATTCTCTTCATAGCCCTCTGGCTCCTGATATTGAGCCTTTTAACCCAAAGGCTTACTTTTGGAAACTTTAATGGGTAAGTTAAAGCTACCTTTGGTTTATAGTGCAATATGTAACACCTTTTAATATTTCCTTTCTTCTAAAAGCTAATGTGAAATAGAATGCATTAAGGAAAACCTGGAATTCTGTTTCTACAATAAAAAAATTCCTAATGACTGGAATTATTTCTTCAATTTTTTGAATCCCTAATGTCTGGCAAATGGCTGGCACATAATAGGCAGCAATAAATGTTTATTGAACTGAACTACATTGAGTCTAAGCAGTTATTCTTTCACAACCTGTTTTGAATTCATCCCTTTTGTTACTACCCTAATTTAGGCTCTTATTTTTTGTGCCTTGCCCATTACAGTAGTTTTTGAACGGCTCTTTTTGCTACTTGTCTTTTACCTATTTAACTGATCTTCCACAGCACCAAACTAGGCAACGACTGTTGTACGTTATATCCTCTCCAACTTAGTCTTCTTTACCTTTGTCCTACTGCATGTTGCCTAATAGCCATATTTTTCACCCATTGTTTCCCAGTGTTTTATGGCATGCTACACTTAGAAAATTATGATATTTGTATAGCGCACTGGGGTAGTAGACAAGCCATTTTATGGAAACTGGAGGTTTTGGACTCTCGGGTCCTAGAGTATCACCATCTCTGTACACCTGCCACCCAGTTTGGGCACACCAGTCTGTGTTGACATACTGATTGGGAAGCTCTGCTTATCTGTCTAGCATGTGAGACCGGTTGCAATGGGAATTCATTCAGTCTTTTACGTAGATGTTTAATGAGCACGTCTGTGTGAGTGCTCAGTTCTGAGGGATACCTTTACTCATGTCTTTTACTGTTTTTGAATAACCTGGACTTCCCTCATCATCTGTCTGGATCTTCCTGCTGTCTTCTCCATGATGCTGTCCTTAATACAGTTATCATATGGAAGTTTTATGTGTGGCATTCTTTTCATTTCATTACATCACTAATTCATACAGTCTGGTGCCCTCTGTAAAGCCTGGATTCTTTCCTTGTATTAATTCTTATTCACTTATTTTTTATCTTTGTCAATTTTTTCCCCTATACTTGTTCCTATTGTTCTTACTATGATGTTTACCCCCTCTCCTTGCAACTTTGTATCATATAACTTCTGAGAAATATTTAGTACTATTACAATAAATATAATATTTATTTTGCACACATACTTATTGGGTAATAGCAAATGTTTTTGAGTTCATACTTGGACCAGGCATTATTCTAATAGCTTTATGTATATTTAATCTTCACAGCGGCCCTAAAAATATGAAATATTTTTGTACCCTATTTTACAAAGGAGGATATTGAAGCACAGATAAGTAACTTGCCAAAAGTTGTACACCTATTAAGTATCAATGCTAGGTTTGAAATGTAGTCAGTTACTGCAGGCAGTTTTGACATAAGAGCCCGTATAGATAACTGTTCTGTAATACTATGCTACAAAAAAGACCCCAAGTTTATGTATATGAACAGACCAGTAGGTACTTATACCTAATACTAAGCATTCCCACTAAAGTGAGTTAGGCTATATGCGTATTATATGTCAAAGAGAAGTTGTAGTCATAGGAAATACAGAATTTAGAGAGTATGATGACACACAAATTGTCAGTATTATAAAAATCAAAAGTTAATAAGAATATTATTAATGGGGCATGTACTATATGTGCCAAGAAAGGAACTGGGTACTTTACAAATAATTATTTCATTGAAGCCTTACAGTAACACTATCAAGAAGTTGCTATCATACCTATTTTAAAAATAATAAAAAAGAATCTCAAATAAGTAACTTGCCCAAAAGTTACTGAGCTGGGAAGTGGCAGAGCTGAGGTTGCAACTTGGGCATGTCAGCCCTGTTTTCTTTTCATTGTTTCTGTACTGCCTCTGATGAGAGTGTTGCCTGGCCGAAGAGCAGGACACAGCCAAGCAAGCTACTGTCCTTAGAGCTGTGCTTCATTTTGGAAGCTAGTACTGTGATAATGCTACTTTTCCCTTCAAATTAGAGTTTGAGGAAGGAATGTAGCTAATATTCTGGAATAAAACCAGTAAAAGCAATAGTCATTGTCGCTAAACTACTACCTTGTGATCTTGGCTAAGCTGCTTTCCCCTTTTGTGCTTCAGCTCCATATTCTACAATATATATGTGGTTAATAGACATCTGTTTATACCCAAAGATGTTTTATGATGTTAGCGGTAGTGTTCGGACTCTGGAAGTAAGTACTACATAAATACTGTTTTTCAGTTCTTAGTCTGAACACTGACATTTGACACCACCATCCATGTTTTTCCTTTATAGCATCACACTTTTACGTTGCTATGTCTTTCTTTTTTCTCTTTTGACACTGACAAAGAGATTTGTTCGTCGAGCACCGACTCTGACGATGACAACTCTTCATTATGTCTCAATGGCTTAGGCTCCACATGAGGTTTCTTCTCTGTCTTTAATTAAACGTGTTTTTTTCTGTGTTGTAGCTGGAGCACTGTGTTGACACGACTCACTCATGTACAGAGCGGATTAAAATGTCAGTGTTCTAATGTTCTCATCTGTGGGAAAATGAAAATATTTGGGATATTTTATTTATAACTTTTAAAAGACTACTCTGTGGAGAAAGATTACTTGTAGGGTGGAAAACCATTTGACACTTAAAGGGACAGAACTCCATTTAATATTAGTCTAAAAAAAAAAGGCAGGGAGAGTATGAAAGCTTACTGAAACACTTTCCTAGGGATTTAGGGCACATTTTTCTCTCTATTTCCTTCTTAATTTTCACTTAATTGTATCTTTTAATTCCCTCGTGTTCTGCTTAATTCTTCCAGATGCTGTGTATGCAGAATATTGACAGTTTCCGCAAAAGGCAGTTAGTCAATCATTACAGTAAACACATATATTATGTGAAAGAGGCCTACTAGTCAAGGGAAATGGAATTGGTGTATTGAGCCTTTAACCTTCAAATCATAAGTCTAAATATATCTATTTTTACAATGGAGTCATTAATATTTGCTAGCTATTTATTGGTGAATAGGCCAGGAGATTTATCACGCCACAGCTTGAGACCCTTTCCTGCCTATCAGGCATTCACAGGGTATAAGCTACATCAATTAATGCTAAGTGTCATGCGAATTTTAGAAGTCATAGTAAAGAGAAGACTTGCTGCCAATTGATGATGCAGGGACTTAATAAGACGAGTTAAGACTCATGGAACACTTGCAGTGTATCTGTAATATTTGTAAATGTCTATATGTATTGATATAGTGACTTTCCAATCCTCACAGCTTTATGAGTAGGTAATAATATCTTCATTTTACAGACGGGAAACCGAGGCCTGTAAAAGTAAAGTAACTTGCCCAAGGCAACACAGGAAATAAAGAAGCTGGATTAGAATCCATAGGGTCTATTTCTGTAGCTTATTCTATTAGAGAGTTTCTGAAAGTTTATTAACTTTTGATATTGTACAGTTTGGGAGCTTTAACTCTGGTGATATTGTTAATCCAACAGGTAGTATTGAGTAGATGAAGAAGATAAATATTAAAACGACAAGGAAAATCCCTTATATTCATGCAGTGGGTGGTACGCAGGCACAATTTCTAGTCTTCTTTGGATATATCTTAATTGGCCAAGGAATTATGAATTGTTCTGGTTTGCCCATATAAAGCCAAATGGTAACTTTCCAGAAAAGCAAACATTAGCATTCCCAGTGCCCACTCCATACTCCTGGTTTTGGAAGTTAGCTGCCTTCTAACAGAGCATGTGCCTTTCAGACCGTATTTAGAGATTTGCTTGATTTGAGTTGTCCCTTGGGTTAACAGCTGTGGAATCTGTATTTCTTTGGCATTGTTCCTTTCTATGTAAATTACAGATGTTCTCTAATGCCCTTTTGGGCTGCTTTTGGAAAAAGAGGAAAGATAAAAAGCCCTTTTTCTTTTTTTTTCTTTTTAAGGGGATCTATCTTAGGTTCTAACTAGGAGGAAATACATTTACCGAGTATTTTTCCCCTTTACATTTCCCTTCAATCATTGAAACTACTCCCTGCAGCCCTGCTGCTATGGGATCAATTTGTTGGCAAGGGTTATTCAAACATGAGCAGAATTTGTGTCCTCTTTGAATTAAAGTGCTAAAGCCAACAATAACAATTTTTGTGTGGGAACTGGTGCGCTATACCCAAGTCAGACCATACTTGGTGGTCTGTAATTTACTCTAGATTAAAAACATACCTTTGAGAGTAAAGAGGGTCTTTTCCCAGGTTTTTGTTTGTTTTCATTTTTAGTCTTTTTGTTCTTTTTTTAAAACCTATTGTTTTTAAATAGACGTGTTAGAAGTACATTTTTTGCCTCTTGATTTGGGGGTGGGAGAGTAGGTTACTTGCAATCAGACTTACAGAATTCTTTTTTAAAATTAACATTTACATTAGCGTGTAACTTATAAACAGTTAAGTAAACAAATCTGAAATGCACAGCTTAATGAATTTTTGCATATACATAACTCCCTTCTTTCTATTCCACTTCCATTTTATTTAACTTTTTCTTTTTTATCCCTTTTGGCTGAAGGGAATAAAAATCCCATAATCTTGAAGCCTGCTATATTTAGTTTACAGTTTTGGGTTTCATCCTCATTTGGAACCCTAGCATTGTATGGCAGTTCTCTGTTTTCCAGTTCAGCTTTTCTCTTCCGCTCTTTCAACAGTTATTTAAAACTTCTGTCACTATCCTCAGGGCTTGTTTCTTACTATTTCTGTATTACCTTGTAGCATGTAATCTTACTTTACCACGAAAGTGGAGGCAATCAGGAGGGAACTCGCTTATCTCCTACTAGCCTCCTTATTGATCCCCTATAGTTAGAAACCTACACTTTCCTTCCTGTCTGAAGCTGTGCTTTCATCCCCTCTATCTTCTCAGTGATTGACTTTATCCCCTTTTCCCTCTATTGACTTCTTCTCAGTATATATGCATGATTGAGACTTCTCAATTGAAACGAAAACAACAAGCAAACAAACAAAAGATAATACAGAATTTACTCTTGACCCTGAACCACCCAACCTTTCTCCTTTACCTCCTGGCCAAGTTCTTGACTTTTCTGTTTCCACTTCCTGATCTGTCATTTGTTCTTCCTCAACTATGGGATAGATTTTCATCTATCTTTCTCCACTGAAACTGCTTCTGCCCAAATCACCACTGACTTTTGCCAAATCCCGTAAATATCTTTTGCCCTTTTTGAAATTCCTTCTTTGATGTTATTTTCTCTGATTTTTCCTTTGTTCTCTGTAATCCGTCCTCAGACTCCTTTTGTGAGCTTCAGTTACTCTGCCCATTCCTAACATGTAGTTTTCTAAGATTCTGTTTTTATCTGACTTCTATTTTATGTGTTTTTTGGGCAATCTGGTCCACATGTACTGTATTTCCCCGAAAATAAGACCTAGCCAGACCATCAGCTCTAATGTGTCTTTTGGACCAAAAATTAATATAAGACCCAGTCTTATTTAAATATAATGTAAGATCGGGTCTTATATAATATAATAATATATAAGACCGGGTCTTGTATTAATTTTTGCTCCAAAAGACGCATTAGAGCTGATGGTCTGGCCAAGTCTTATTGTTGGGGAAACACGATACAAGATTTTAGTTATTTCCTGTACCTCCTATATCCTGATACTTATTAACTCTACTCCAGACCTTTCTCTTGATCTTCAACTTTCTATCTGATAATTATATTTGGATGTGTTGTAAGCATATATGAAAAACTGACATTATTATTAGCTTACCTCAGTATATCCCTTCCTCAAACTAAACCTGCTTCCCTTTTTCTTGTTGTGTTCACTATTTCTCTATCCTAGTTGGTAGCACCGTCTACATCCATTACTTAGTTCAAAAGCTTTCTTTTATTTATTTATTTATTTTAAATGTTCTGTGCCGGGCACTAAGTTCTGGAGTACAGTGTTACAAAGACATTATGAGATAAAGTCCCTGCCCTCAATCACAGAGACTAATGGGGGGAGAGAGACACACAAATAGAGAATTCAGTACATTACAAGGTTGTAAATACAATGATAGTGGTGTGTACATATGCGTTGGTAACACAAAAAGGGACACAGAACTCAAATTGTGGATTTAGGAAAAGCTTCTTGGAGAAGGTGATGGCTGAGTGGAATCCTCAACAGTAGAAGCTTGCCATGACTCCTTTCTATCCCTTTTCCTTTCTAACTCCGTTATTTGCTGAGTCCCATTAATTCTAGGCTCTTTATATCTCCCTAATGGTCCCATCTTTCTATGACACCAGCTACTGCCTCAGTTCAGGTGTCTTTGGATTATAGCAGCAATCTCCTAGTGTCCTTCCTTTCTCCTTTCTCAGTATCCTCCTCTATCCTCAATTGATTATCCACACTGATACTGTAGTAAATCTTTATTTAAAAAACCAATGTGATCAAGTCCTTCGCAGGATTAAATGTAAAATAATATCTCACTATCACATTATCACAATATTACATTTTTTAAAATCCATTCATCAGTGAATGGACATTTGAGTGGCTTCTACTTTTTGGCATTATGAATCATGTTGCTGTGAACATTCATGTACAAGGTTTTGTGT
The DNA here is from genome assembly GCF_057876585.1 of Rhinolophus sinicus. Lineage (NCBI taxonomy): Eukaryota > Metazoa > Chordata > Mammalia > Chiroptera > Rhinolophidae > Rhinolophus > Rhinolophus sinicus. The sequence goes on along the minus strand of NC_142508.1, from coordinate 62,412,078 downwards.
GGACATATGTTTTCATTTCTCTTGGGTATATATTTAGGAGTGGAATTTCTGGATCATATGTCCTTTGAGGAAATGCCAGACTGTTTTCCAAAGCAGCTGACCCATTTTACATTCCCAAAAGCAATGTGTAAGGGTTCCAATTACATTCTTGCCAATACTTGTTATTTTCTATTTTTTTATTTGATAATAGCCACTGATACTAATAGTAATGGATGTGAAGTGGTATCTGAGGTTTTCATTTGCATTTCCCTGATGGATAAGGATGTTGAGCATCATTTTATGTGCTTGTTGCCCATTTGTATATCTTCTTTGGAGAAATATCTATTCAGATATAATTTTTAAAAATTGAATTATTTATCTTTTTATTATTGAATTATAAGAGTTCTTTATGTATTCTAGATACAAGTCCCTTCTCAGATAGATGATTTGCAATTATTTTCGCCTTTTCTGTGGGATTGTTTTTCACTTTCTTGATAGTGTGTTTTGAAGCATAAAAGTATTTAATTTTGATGAATCCCAAAATATTTACTTTTTTCTTTTGTCCATGTGCGAAAGCATTGGTGTCAGATCTACGAAACCATTGTTTAACCTAAGGTCACAAAGATTTACCCTTAAATTTTCTTCTAAGAATTTTGTAGTTTTAGTTCTTATATTTAGTCCTATGATCTATTGAGTTAATTTTTGTGTATGGTGGGAGGACGGGGTCAGACTTCATTCTTCTATGTGTGGATATCCAGTTGTTCCAATGCTATTTGTTGAAAAGACTATTTTCCCCCACTGAATTGTCTTGGCACCTTTATAAAAAAATCTATTGACCATAAATGTAAAGATTTATTTATGGACTCTTAGTGCTATTCGATAGATTGTACATCTGTCCTTTTTTTTTTAAGGTAGTTATGGCTATACTTTTAAGGTAGTTATGGCTATTATGGATCCTTTGCCTTTCTGTTTGAATTTTAGGATCAGCTTGTCAATTTCTGAAAAAAAGGAGTTGTTATTCTGATATGGATTGGGTTGAATCTGTAGATCAACTTGGGAAGTATCGTCATCTTAATATTAAGTTACTCAATTCACGAGCATGAGATGTCTACTTATTTAGATCTTCTCTATTTTTTTCAACAGTGTTTTATAGTTTTCACTGTGTACGTTTTAAATTATTTTGTTAAATTTATTCCAAAGTATTTTATTCTTTTTGATGATGTTGCAAATGGAATCTTTTTATTAATTTCATTTTTGCAATGTTCATTTCAAGTTTATATTAGAAGTAGAATTGATTTTTTGTATATTGATCTTGTATGCTACAACCTTACTGAACTGTTTTTTTATTTTTATTTTTATTATTATTTTTATTGGATCCCTAGGATTTTTTATATAGAAGATTATTTCATCTGAAAATAGGGATGATTTTATTGTTTTTTTGCTTTCAATCTAGGTGTATGTTATTTTATTTTCTTGACTAATTAACCTGGCTGGAAATTTCAATACAATATTGAATGCAAGTGGTTGCAGTGGACATCCTGGTTTCTTTCCTTTTTGGAGATTATGCATTCATTCAGTCTTTCACCATTAAACATGATGTTAGCCATGTATTTTTCTTAGATTCCCTTTATTGGGCTAAGTTCTTTTCTATTTCTTGTGTGTTGAGTGTTATTTTAAGTCATGAAAGGATGTTGGATTTTGACAAATGCTATTTCTGTTTCTATTGAGATAATCGTGTGATTTTTGCCCTGCTATTCTATTGATATGGTATATTGTGTGAATTGAGCCACTTCTACATTTCTAGGATATATCACACTTGGTCATTGTGTATAATCTTTTCTATGTGTTTCTGGGTTCAATTTGCTAGTATTTTTCAAGGATTTTTGCATATACATTAATCAGAGACATCAGTCTGTAGTTTTGTTGTGATGCCTTTATTTGGTTTTATTATCAGGATAATACTGGCCTCATAGAATGAGTTGATAAGTGTTTCCTGCTCTTGAATTTTGGTAGAATTTGTGAGGGCGTAGAATTAATTCTTTTTTAAATGTGTAGTAGAATTCTCTAGTAAAATCATCTGAGCCTGGGCTTATGGGAAGTTTTTAAATTACTAATTCAGTCACTTTATTTGTTATACAGGGCTAGTCAAATTTTTTATTTCCTCTTCAGCCAGTTTCAAGTAGTTTGTATTCTAGGAATTTTTCCATTTCATCCAAGTTGTCTAATTTGTTTGGTATACAATTGTTCAGAGTATTTCCTTCTAAATTTTTTCCCTTTCTATATGGTCAATAGTGATGTCTCCTTTTCATTCCTGATTTTAGTAATTTAAGTCTTCTCTCTTTTTTTTTGGTCAGTCTAGCTAAAGGTTTGACAATTTTGTTCATCTTTTTAAAGAACCAACTTTTGGTTTTGTTGATTTTTCTCTGCCTTTTTTCCTGTTGTCTATTTTATTAATTTCCACTCAAATCTTTATGTTTTTTTGCTTGCGTTAGATCTAGTTTCCTCTTCTGTTTTCTAGTGTCTAATTGTGGAAGGCTGACTTATTTATTTGAGATTTTCTTATCAATATAGGCATTACAGCTGTAAATTTCTATGTAAGCACTGCTTAACTGCATCCTATAATTTTCCCATAATTTTGCTATGTTTTGTTTTCATTTTTATTCACCTAAAACTATTTTCTAATTTTGATTAGAAATTGATCTTTAATTAATAGGCTATTTTACTCTTATTATTTTTCACATAGAGTAGTCCCCCAATCCACAGAGGATACATTGCAAGACCTCCAGCAGATGCCTGAAACTGCATATAGTACTAAACCCTTTATATACTATGTTTTTTTCTAAACATACATACATTGTCACTTAAACGAAGCACTTTATGGCTTCTCCTTGGCATATTCGAATTGCTAACATCACTGCACTTGCACTTTGGGGCCATTATTAAGTAAAACAAGGGTTACCTGAACACAAGTACTGTGAAGCTATGATAGTCGATCTGATAACCAAGATGGCTATTAAGTGACTAATGAGTAGGAAGTGTATACAGTGTGGATATGCTGAACCAGAGGATGATTCACATCCTGGGCAGGATGGATCAGGATGGTGCAAGATTTCATCACGCTACTCAAAACAGTGCACAATTTAAAACTTATGAATTGTTTATTTCTGGAATTTTCCATTTAATATTTTCAGATTGTGGTTGACTGCAGGTAACTGAAATCACAGAAAACGAAACTACAGATGAGGAGGGACTACTGTGTTTGTGGATTTTCCAAATTTCCTTTTGAGTGGTTTCTAATTTCAATTCACTCTGTAGATTTCAGTCATTTTCAATATTGAGACTTATTTCATGGCCTAATATATGGCCTATTCTGGAATATGTTCCATGTGCACTTGAGAAGAATGTGTATGCTGCTGCTGTTGGACAGAATGTTCTATAGATGTCTGTTAGGTCTTGGTTTTCTATAGGGTCGTTCTAGTCTTCTGTTTCCTTGTTGATTTTCTTTGTAGTTAGTTGTTCTATCCATTAATGAAAATGGGGTATTAAAGTCTCCAAAAACTATTTTTTAATTGTCTATGTCTTCTTTTAATTGTCAGTGTTTTTTCCCTTATGTGT